>NC_045545.1:49610214-49910214 GCF_009769535.1 Thamnophis elegans
TTCCTGCCCGAAACCAGCGCTGCCCGCCTCTTCTCCGCCCCCACCCCCACCTCGGTTTGGCAGCACCCCGGCCGTTTCTTTCCTCGGCTCTCCCCTTTTTCCAACCTAGCCTCCTACAAGCGCGCGGCCTCACCGACCTCCTCCTCGCTCTCGTTGCGGAAGCAGAGGCAAGCCGCCCGTTTCTTGTATCCGTCCCCGTCGTAGGTTCGAGTCTGGTTGGACTTGAGCTTCATCATCTCCGGTCGGGGAAAGGGTGGGGAGGCCCACTAGGGAGGCAGCAGCGAGATGATCCGAGAAAAGGGTGTCGGCTCCGCACGCGGGTTAGGTTGGAGGGTCTCCCTGCCTGAAGGGGGCGGAGGACCCGCTATCCCAGAGAGTCTCTGCCTCCTCACACAACAGCCGAAAAGGAGGGAAGCCCCCTCTGCACCGCTACTTGCTACAAATACTGTCGCCGTCCACCCGCCGCCTTGTTCCCGCTCTCTGCTGCCTCCAGGGCTAGGACCGCAGCTTCTGCAACGTTTCGGCCACCGCCGCCAAACGACGACGACCCGCGGCGCCATCTTGGGGCATACTACGTCAACGGCGCAGAGGCAGCGGGTGGAGAAAAGCGCTGCCCGGGATTTCTTCTTCGGCGCATACTACGCAAGCAGCGTAACCGAAGATTGGGAATCACTCGCCCCTTTCCGCTTCGGACACCCGTTGCAGAGAGCGTCTCCCAACGCGAGGCTTGAGCCCAGCCGCACTACTGTAAGTCAAGAGTGTCGAGAACACGGGGAGGGGTTACCGTATGTGCTCCGCTGCCGTTGCACTCTTACGCTATCACCGTATACGAAAGCCACAGTACTGTAAGCGAGACGTCTGGCGTAGCGTTTTGCTCACGGCCTCGGGCTTAATCGCCGGGCTGCGCAAATCGCGTACAGTGAGAGGAAACAATGCCCATCTTGTGGGAGCAGCGGCACGCCAAAAGCGTAGAAAGAAAGAAGTCTTGTTGCAAGCTTCGATAAAGAGAAGGGAGGGGTAAGACGGCTTCAGATGGACAGAATAAAGGGTGTCTCCTCTAGGATGACAAGGAAAAAACGGGAATGGCGCATTTGCAGTTACTCTCAAAGAAATGTGTACTTCGTATTTCGGCCAATGACTTAATCTGTTAGCTTTCGTGGGAAATCATATTTTCCGAGCATTAAAGCTGTGAAATTTTGTCACTCATTCTGTACAATGCCCCACCATGTTCGTCTTCATATCTTTTACCTTAAGGATATTCTGAAGCAAGTGGACCGATCATGATGAATATCATTGATAGGGCGGCATGTCTGCATAAGGGGAATTAGTTCCTTATTTAAAAAGTTGCCTCGACTGGCCCCACCCCCCCACCCCCACAAAAACATATGGCCTTTCTCCTTCCTTGACATAAGCTGCTTTCTTTCTCAGGTGACAGGAATAAGAGAAAGAAACTTCCTTCAGAGTTGACAGGAATGGGCTCTAAACACAAGATGTCTGCCAAAAGAAAAAAAAAAGCCTGTTTCCTCAGCAACAAAGTTAACCTCTGCCCTGTAAAGTTGACCTGCAAGGCAACTTGCCTCCTGACTAGCACTGTGAATAACATGTATAGCTGTTGTTTTATTAACCTGTAATCTGTGATAGTTTATTGTATCAAAATTTAATGAGAACTAGTATTTTACTTAGTGAGAAAGGAGCCTTATCTGACCAAAAGATAACTAGACCTTGAAAATGTTTGGCTTCTCATCCGAGAAGCTTCTTCAGTTCTGATTGGTCTGATTTGTCACTAAACCAATCCCTATACACAATATAACAGTTTGTAACCTCGCTCTTTTCATAGTCTCCAAGGCTGCTGGAAAAAACCATGTTTTAAGAGATTCATAGGTCAGTAAGGTGGGGACAAATCTTACCTCAAAAACGTTCCAGAGGATAGATGCTGTGGCAGGAAAGATCATATTCTGGTCCTGTCAGATGGAACCCATAACATGTTTCTCCTGCTAGACCTCATAGGATGGGTAGATATAACCAGGAAAAGGTAGTCACTGATCCCATACTATCTAGGGGTTTAAAGATGGGAATCCTGCATCTTGAATTGAATATGGAAGCAAACTGGTAACCAATGCAATTCATGTTGCAGAGGTATAATTGAGCAATCCTAGGGGCATGCATAATTGCCACCACATTTTGCACCAGTTAACCTTCTAGATACTCAAATACCTGGAAGCTTAACTGGCAAGTTCCATGTAGATCACATTACAGTAGTCCATTCAGGAGGTGACCAAGGCATAAATAAATATGAGTAGAGCATCATGATCCAAGAATGGATGCAGTTGGAGCACAACACGGATCTGGACAAAGGTCTTCTAGCCACAACTGCCACATGTTCACCCAACAGCTTTATATAGATGTTAAACAGGAGTGGAAACAGTACCAACCCCTACAGGACTCCACATAATAGGGGTCAAGAGTGAGAACTCTCACACTCAATGAACACTGACTGGTATTGGTCCCATAGAAAGGAAGCGAACAAGAACATTAATACTGCCCACTCCTCCCCATACAGCTAATCTCGAAAGATACTGTGTTTGATGGTATTGAATGCCAGTGAGATATCAAGAAGAACCAGGATGACTGGACTATTCCTATCCCGCTCATGCCAGAAATCATCCAAATGTCCAACCAATGTCATTTTCCTTCTAATGCCCAGGCTTGAATCCTGACCTAAGAGTCCAGATAATCCCAATTTACCAACTGAAGACTTTGTGTGACCCACCCTATTCACAACTACCAAAAGAGAGATTGGTTATTGGATGAAAATTATCCAATATGTTAGGGGTAGCAATGACTTCTTGAGGAGGGGGCAAACTAATGCCTCCTTAAGGGGCAGAATATTTTTCCTCTCTCAAGGAAGAGTTCACCAGTGCTAAATCTAACTATGGTACATGTCATCCCCAGGCAGCCTAGCTAGCAAGGAAGAACATGGATTTAATTAGCAGATGGTTTGAATCACATTCAGGCCGACTCTATTCAAACTATTCCCAGATAATAGGAAAGACTGGTCCCTGGGCATCTCAACTGGTGTCAAGACTGGTGAATACATTTAAGCAATTTTATCCAATAGATGCTCTGTAAATTCAAGCTGCATGACCTTGTATGTGAACTTCCAAATCTTTTATCTAAAAGAGTTCGGGTCACACTAAATGGGGCTGCCAGGTGGTTATCTACAGACATAATAAAAGAGTGGAAAAGTATTGCCATACATGTATGGTTTTTTTTAAGTATATGGTGGGCATGCTGTGAAACAGTTGCATGAACACTTGTTGGGATCTAATTTTTAAAAATTGTAACATACATTATGTCAGCTGAGCTGAGTTCAAGAATCAAGGTCTAGGGTTAGGGTTAGTATTGGAATTTCAATTCCAAACATGAAACATACTGGCTTCAAACATGTTTCACATGATATGACAAATTGTTGAATTGGCATATAATTTTAATTGCCTGCACACCTCTATTTATTTGAAAATAAATGTGGGTGAACTACAAAACAGTTTTGAGTAATTGCTTTTGTAGTAAAACTAGAATCACATTAGAATTCTACAGAGTTTATGCTGTTGCCATGTGCACAATGCTAACTACCCCATGTACAAACACTATGCTCAATCGAGGAGTATGTTTAATGGGAGAAGATGGAAAAGAATCTCTGAAATTTACATATAAATCCAGTGTTGTATTTAATTATGTTTTTTTTTTCAAAATACATCTCTACTTTCTCTTTTTTATTCTGTATAAGAAAATATATCCAAACAGTTCTATCACAGAGGAATTTCCATAGTATAACAGTTTGTTTCCCATTAGGGCCTAAATTGTACTAGACCAGGCGAACTGGTGGCCCGCAGGCCAGATACATCATGTCAGGCTACGCCCACCCCAGCTCCGCAAAGGCAAAAACATGATACGTCATGATCTGGCCGTGACACAATCGAGTTTGACACCCATGTACTAAACTATTACAAAATATCAGCAGTGAATCACTGTTAAGGGTCCTGAACTAACCATGCTGCATTTATTATTTTTAAATAACCTCTGTCTCGAAAGAGGCCTTCAAGATTAGTACTTACACCTGTTCATGGCAGGAATCCTCATACCATCCCATATAAATGGTTGTCACGCATTCCAAAAATCTAATTTATGGAGCACCTAGAACTCAGGAGGCAGACTATTCTGCTCTTGAATAGCTCTCTCAGATGGAAAATTTTCAAGTTTGGGTCTCCTCTAAAGATTTCCATTCAACAGCTCCTGTCCATCCAGGGACACTAGAGGATAAAGACACAAACCAGTGTACAACTGTTACTGTGTCTCCACTTAGCTTTTTATCTTTAGCATAAATGTACCCAGGTTCTTAAACCATCAGAATTTAGCAAATGTACCCAGTTCTTAAAACCATCAGAATTAGCTTCTAAGTTCCTCACCATCTTTATTGTGCTTCCATGGACCACATTTTCTTTTCTATCAAAAAAAAATCAATGCTGCCAAGAAACATTGGACAAATTAGGAAAATTATAAAAGGGAAAAAATGAGATGTGTGCTTGAAATCATGAAAGAAAAATTTAAAAATTGAAAGGATTCTGCTTGCTGGAGGTGACAAGAAAGTGCAAAGAATTTGGGGGAAAGAATTCCACTAAGCCAAGTATGGATTCATAAATCTGGCATTTATTTTGAATCCCATTTTTTTCATAATTTGCTTTTTAAATATTTTTTACCAGCCCCATATCGAAGAAATAACACTAAAATATTCTTTGTTTAGATAAGTAAAAATATACTCAGGTTATACTTCATTAATTTAGGGGTAAGTAATTCACCCTCTTCCTTGATTACAAGTAGTATGGAAAGTTATCTCCTTCAAGATTGAAAGTGGGATAGGAATAGGAAATTTCTGAGATTTAAAACTTTCATTTTCATGCTTAAAAATACCAGATTTGAAAATCTGTTCCAAATGCCAAAATTCAACCTCAAAGTGTATAAATTATTAAATGGGGCATGGAAGGGTAAAAATTCAGTTTGTCTCTCGGTGGCCTCTGACTTCCGATTATATCTTCAATTGAGAAAATTGTGCTGCTGGAAATAAATCATTTGCTTGTTACCCATGAGTTGCCAGCTGTGAATTGCATTTCTAGCTTATTCTGCCTAGATGTCCAGAGAAGGCTGAAATATCATTTCCGAAATGGATTGTACAAACTGAGATTCTTTTCCAAAATTAGCAGGATATTTCCAGTGCTGTATATTATTTAGGAGGAAACAGAGATAACAACATACAGGCAAAAGTACAGTAATGAAGCTTACTTGAAGATACAGAATTGATAATCCAATTTCTTGTGAATAAGCGTTATTCCATTTGAATAGCAAATAAAAATATTTTCTATTGGAATCATGAATAATATATATGAATATATAAATAACAGTATTTACTTAATACTATTAAAAATAGAGCTGCTGTTTTAACATTAGATTCAGTGATTCAATATATACCTAACTAGCCAAAGAAATCAATACACCATCAAAGGAAAAATCCATCTGTCCAAAACAACTGTTAGCAATTATGTCAGAAAACAGACAAATGTTGATGCTGTATCTGACTACAGGTAGTATTCAGGTAGTTAATATATACAGGTAGCTCTCCTTTAGCACTGCATTTAGCGACCATTCAATCATGTAATGATGAAAAAGTCACTTAACAACCAATTCTTTGCAGGTCTATAAATCGAAAGAAGCTGAAACGTAAGGTTTCATTTGACAGATGCTTCCTCTTAACAACTGAGTTGAAGATCCCAATTGTAGTCATTAAACTAGGACTACCTGTAATTGAATAATTGTCTAAAAATTACTATAACAGTTGTAGTTTTTGATTTATAATCGTTCATTTACTGGCAGTTCGAAGTTACAATAGCACTGAAAAAGGTGACTACCAACAATCACACTTACAATCATAGCAGTATCCCCATGGCCACATGACCTAAATTTGGGCCCTTGGAGACCAGCATGCATATACAATGGTTCCAGCATCCCAGGATCATGTGATCACCATTTGCAACCTTCCCAGATAGCTTCCAACAAGCAAAGTCGATGAAGGAAGCTGGATTCCTTAACAGCTGCAGTAATTTACTTAACAATACAAACGAAGAAAAGGTTGTAAAATTGGGTATGACTTACTTAACCACCATCTTGTTTTGCAACAGAAATGCTGGCCCCAATTATGGTTGTAAGTTGAGGACTACCTGTACTAAATTAATCTTGTTAGGAGAATGCTGTCAAGTTTTGCAATACTTAACTCCCACTCAGGCATCATCATGTTTTGTGACTAGGCAATGTATTCTTTATGTGATACCATATTCTGATACAACTGCAAGCTTATTATTTAGCCATTCATAATCACAATGATTAGGAAAAAAAGTGGTTAAGCTGCAAGACATTAGACCACCCATGCGTTGAGTCATAGAAGTACAGGTAGACCTACACTTACGACTGCAATTGAGCCCAAAATTTATGTTACGTGATAAATTTGTTGAGTTTATGCCCCATTTTATGATTTTCTCACCAGTTAAGTGAATCACTGTTCTTAAATTAGTAACACAATGTTAAGTGAATCTGGCTCTCCCCGTTGACTTTGTCAGAAGGCCGCAAAGGGGTCAAATGACCCCGGGGCACTGCATTTGTCAATGAGTCAATTGTTAAGTATCCAGTGTAAATCACATGACCATGGGGATATTACTATGGCCATTATGAAAAATGGCCACAAGTCCCTTTTTTCAGTGCTGTTGTAACTTCAAACTGTCACTAAATTGAACTGTTGTAAGTTGAGGACTGTAATTCTTACCTAAACTCACAACCATGACCTAGGGAGGACAAAGGAGGAGTGGGAACAAGAGCAACTTTTTACTTCCTGCCAGCTTCCTCATCTGTTTCCTTGTAGGAATCTGCCAGGGGGCATCAGAAATATCCCTTCCCAGCAAACAGGTTAAGTGGTTGCTGCTGGATGGGGAGAGGAATGATTGATTGCAAGACTGGCTGGAAAATACCATGGAAAATTGAAAAGGAAGATCATGTGACTGCAGTAGCAGCCAGAACTGAAGCTGTCACAACTTCCCCAAATTTCACTCTCTTGGGAATCATGGGTCCCCAATTTGGAGGCATGCTGTACTGTAAGCTTATTTGGGGACCTTGGTTCAAAAGTTGTTGCCCTATGCTGCACTTTCACTCAAAGGTCATGATGGAGTTTTGGTAGCATATAGATTATAAGCATTCAGCAGTTATTTTAGGTTAAAATCAATTCCAGGAACTTATTTCAGCATCCAACCTTTTGGTGTGTATGCTCATGACATGACATTTCTCCAGAAGCCACAGAAATCCTACAATGATCCTCTCCAGTGACTCAAATTTATAAAATATCTTGTAAACTAAGAGCCAATGCAGCGCTGCTTAAAAGTATAGGTACAGCAATGAGGAGATTTAAGTTTAAGCTTCCTCGTCAACCACTGAAATTCATTGGATGACTCTGAGTCGCACTCAGCTCAGCTTTTTTTTTGCTGTGCCATCAGTCAATGTTGATTCTTGGCAACTGCCTACATAGCTAGTCCCTGCAGTGTGTCCCAAGGTCACCCAGCTGGCTTCATGTCCAAGATAGAATAGAACAGTTCCCCAGTTTTTAGCCTAACATCTTAACCACACCAAACTGGCTCAAGTACTGACTGATAAAATTATGAAACTGAAGCCGAGATTGGATTTGCTAATTGTTCGAATATCTAGGAATTCCTTAAGTCAGAAATAACAATTATTAGAAACAAAATGGAGTGAACTATTTTGGTAACAATACCCAATTAGTGCTTTTGGCTGATTTTGAAGAAATTGAAAAAAAAGTACCCACAAATATTTTACAAAAGAACTTTAGGTCGGTTCCCATCTCTATTTCCCAGTAATACAGGTAGTCTTCAACTTACGATCACAATTGGACCCAGAATTGTACGACTTTTCTTGATACAATTGTTAAGTGAATCATTGCAGTTGGTAAGTTAGTAACAGTTAAATGAATCTAGTTCCCATTGACTTTGCTTGTTAGGTCACAAAAGGTGATCACATGGATCCCTGGGACACTGCAGCCATCATGAGTCAGTTGCCAAGCATCTGAATTTGATTATGTGACCATGGGGATGCTGCAATTTTCATGTGTGTGAAAAACGGTCGTGTCACTTTTTCTAATAATGTAAACTTGAACGGTCACTAAATGAACTGTTGTAAGTCAAGGACTAACTAGTAAGAAAAGTAAAATAATCAGGCCAAACAATTAACACCAAGCTCTGAACAACTCTGCAAGACAATTTGTATCAAGCCTGGAACCTATATTTTCATTTTTCAAAAAAATAAAACACCATTTATCTTAATGAGTGTTGACTAAAATGTATAATATGAATAGGTTATGCATTATTAACCAAGGATATCACACTATTCTTCTGGGAGGGGAAATGAATAGCTACATGGGATATTTCTAGAAACTGTTGATGCTTTGTCATCATAATCATCACCTGAAGTCCAATATATGTATGTATGTATGTAGTATACAAATAAAGTGTTTATGTCCATACTGTATCATAAACCACCTAAATCTCCATATCACCTGCAAGAGACTGTAAGTCCAGCCACATGCTTCATCTGGACATAAGAAGCCATTAAGCACAACGTATATATAAATTCCAGTATTAACATCATTATTATTGAACACTAGGCAGAAATTTTCAACGGTCTACTGGTAAAACGAATAGTGAACTATGACCACAGTTATGATTAACAGCTAGAATTGCATATCAGAGATCGTTCCCAAACGTTCCATTTTCAACAGTTAAGACCTAGAACAGGAAAAGTGTAGTTATTCAGTTTTGTGACTGGGATCAGGTTTAAAACCCTCTCTCAAAGGGTCCGAGCTCCAGACCTATACCAGTATTAAGTTGCCACTCACTTGGAGGCTAACTGGCTTATTTAGCCGGACTCTGGCACACAGTTCTAGCAGCAGCAAAACAGCAAAAATGCAAAGTCAGCACTGTGAGCGTTCACCTCCCAGCGTTTTATTTAGGCAAGCCATGTCCTTCCGCCAGCACTGGCCTGGCCCAATTGTCAGCTATGCATTGGCCTGGCCAGCGGGATATCGCCCAGACATTCCTTGACCTGGAACAGCTGGTCATCGCCAGGAGCTCCGAATCTCGGCAGGCTGTTTGCCTTGCGTCACCATGCCTCCCTGCTGCACAGCTGATCTTCGGCTTGCCCTCCATTGACCAGCTGGTCCCTGGCAATCGTTTGGCAACACTGCCGCTGCAGCCTCTCCTGCACCCATCACCGGTGCTCCATCACTGCAGTTTCCAGCTCTCCAACACCCCCATTCACCAGTGCTTCCACCCTGCCCTAGTATGGCAAATGCTGGGCTTTAGGGTTTGACACCCTCACTTAACTATAGAGCTAACCTGAATGACTTTAGACTAATCACACACTTTCTTAAGCCCATCTCACTTCACCCTGATTACTTTCTAAGATAAACCTAGCTGAGACCAACCTTCATGTGGGCCATCTGGGTTCATGGGATGAAAGATGTTGCAACATACTGAAACAATAACATAAATCAAAACCCCCAATGAAATGAGTCAAGGAAACCCACATTCAGGATCAGAATAATTATACACAGAATTTGTTAATTTGTACACTATATTTCAGCAAAGATATGACAATATCAGGACTGGTGCTATATGGCTAGGTAGTAAGATCGGGAATAATGGCTCCTACAAAGTCTTAATCAAATTGGAGACCTTTGCACCCATGAAAATTTGGAATGTACCTTTAAAATAGCCAACATTCCCTGTAATCCACGTTTGGGGTATAACTCCCACATATGAAATCAAGAATTAGAACCTTGCAGCTTATAAATGCATCCACATTTCAGCATGTTAATGAAATGATTCAGTATACAGTGATTTTTTTTCAACCTTTTTATTATACACAAGATGCAAATAACAGCAACAGTTTTCTACTGAGGGGGTTGACCACGCCCACGTCCAAATCCACCTCTCTGTAAATTAAAAAGAAAACATTACAAGTTTGTTACACAATTACCTCATGAGTCAAAGAAAAAAAGAGTTGACAGAACTTAAAAATAACTAGGAACGCAGTAAAGTAGGGTAGTGTGTAACGTTAAAGTAGGGTAGTGATGCCATCATTCAAGCTATAGGGCATTTGGACAAAAAGATTCTTAAGTTAATACCCCAAGTAGAAAAACTAAAGGACAGGGGCAAAATATGTCATAGCTCAAATACTCAAAAATATTTCCTTTGAATCTCAAGTATTTCAATCATGGTGCAACTTGGTCAATAACTAGCTAAATTAAACTTACTAAAACTCCAGGTAGCCTTCATATTATGCTTGGGAAAAGAAGGCAACTAAAGAGAACCATAGCTCACAAATTCTTTATTAGTAAATATTTCATCTATTTAGTTGCCATTATTTGTATGATGAATGAAGCTCCCTAGGTATACCACATTATTATCGCTGAAACAAGCCAAACACACAAAACAATATTTTACACTTACTGGCAATTAATATTTGGCCCTTTCTACCTGTACAGATGATACTCTAAATTCTATTAAACCAAACAGTAATATTTTTCATACAACAAGATGTTTCCTCTAACGAAGATGAACACAACTACATTCTCATGATTAATGCTTGATGGGATTTTGAATTACCTAGTCATCATGGCATGCTGTTCTTTCACTTTTATATTTAAACTACAGCATATTTTTAGCATGCATTAAACACAGTAAAATACGTCATACTTACAAATTGAAATTCAGTAGCTGACCCAGCACCAGCTTCTGCCTTTTTGTCTGCACCAGCTGATAGCAAAAAAGTATTAAGGTAAGAATGTGGTATATGAAGATTTCTATTTACACGTAGATATGCCTAAAATTTATTAGGATATTAGAAGTCCAGGTACAACTTATAGTCAGTTATGCAATTTTATTGCTGAAGTCAGTATATGTTGTTACCCTAGCAAGCATTCCTTTCCCTGTTTGTTAAGAACAACAAAGCTTGGATGAAAACTGTTTTCCATAATAACACTGTCCTTCTAAGCTCAAAATATTTCCAAAGCACAACAGAACAGGACAATTCTTCCTTTTGCAAAAGTTCATGGCCTATACTACGGAACATGAAAACAATGGCAAAAGCTAGTTAACTCTTCAGTTCGGCAATAAAGTTAATACTTACGAGGAGCTGCGCTTCTTCTATAGGTATCCCTATCAGCTTCTCCTCGTGTAAGACGAGCTGGACGTTCACCCTCTAAACCTAAAAAAATAAAAATGAAAAACCTCACAATTTAGTCTGAAATTAAAAAATAATCAGAATCAGATTAACAGAGTTGTATGGGACCTTGTAAGGTCATCTAATCCAAACAGGACCCTACCTATACCATTTCTGACAAATGGCAGTCCAGAAATGGTATAGAGTCTCCTGCTTGGGTGGGGGGTTGGTTGAATTATGATTCAGCTTGTATTTATAATGACACTAGATTCATTACTTTTGAAGAGAGATTTTAAAAGGTATGATATCAATTGTTTGATTAATTGATTGATTAATTAATCAGTTAGATGCAAATATTTTATCTACATCTTTCATAGAATTATATATATATATATATATATATATATATATATATATATATATATATATATATATATATATATATATATATATATACACACACACACACACACACACACACATATATATATACATATACATATACATACATACATACATACATACATACATACATATGATTCACTTGAACAAAGTGCAAATATAATGATTCTAGGCAGTTATTTTCTCCTCACATCAACCTTATTGATCATTATTTTAAGTTGCCCAAAAGCTATTCATTTCAGCTTTCTCTTATACTGCCCACCCACTGTGGTTCAGCATTCTAAAAACCAATCCTGTCAATCTAATTGGATAAACTATCCATCATAATGCCACCTATAGTAATAAATTCAAACTGTACCTATAGTTCACTCTGAATTAAATGACAAATACATCCAAATCTAATTAATACAATCATCTAAACATTGCAAACAGGATTAACTGAACTAGTCACCATGTCCCATCAGGACTAAAATTTTAAACAGCACTAAAAAAAAGTGCATGCCATTTTTCACACTTATCAACCATTGCAGCAATACCATGGTCACATGATCAAAATTTGGAATGACTCATATTTATGATGGTTGTAGGGTCCCAGAGTCATGTGTTCACATTTTGCGACCTTCTGACAAGCAAAGTCCTGGAGAAGTCAGATTCACTTAACAACTGTATTACTAACTTAACAACTACAGTGATCCATTTAACAATTGTGGTAAGAAAGGTTGTAAAAAGAGGCAAACTCACTTAACGAATGCCTTACTAGCAATAGTAATGTTGGGCTCAATTGGGTCATAATCGAGAACACCTATAATCATATGCAAAAGTCCAAAGATGCTTCAGGGGCATGCCACCCAGCAATACTTCCTTTTAAAAAAGTGGTATCTTTTCCTGGGCTAACACAGTAGCCATATAATCCTAGGAAATACATATTCAATTAAGGCACATTCATGTGAACTTTAAAATAGCTTGTGGCACACTATCATATCTTCTTAATTCAATAGTGTATCTTCCCGGCAAAGTGTGGATAATCGTAAACCTCGGAAAATACAGCTTCCTTCAAGAGGTGCCAACAGATGCAGAGGGCAAATGTCATTCCAAGACATTTTTTTTTGGCTTCAAATTTGAAGTATAGCACAAATTTAGTTTCTAACTGGTGAGCCAGAATATACCATATTTTTCAGAGTATAAGATGCATCTTTTTCCTTCAAAAGAGGCTGAAAATCTGGGCACATCTTATACACTGAATACAGCATTTTTTGCCTCCCGAAACCCCGCCTCCTTCACCAAAATGGCTGTGCATAGCCTTTAGGAAGCTTTCAGAGTGCTCCTGGGGCTGGGGAGGGCAGAAATGAGTGAAAAACGGGCCGGGTTTTTGCTCAAATCCCCCCCCCCGGAGCATTCTAGAAGCCTCCTAAAGGCTATTCATGCCCCTTTTTTGACATAAAATGGGCCATTTGTTGCTCATTTGGGGGGAGGCCTGCCCATCAGGAGCAGTCTACAAGCATGTAAAGGCTATTCATGCCTTTTTGTGACAAAAAACACGCCCATTTTCACAAAAAACTGGCCAATTTGGGAGGGTCTGCAGAGTGAAAAAACTTTTTTATTTGCCCTTCAAACCTTGATGCGTCTTATACTCCGTTGTGTCTTATTACTCCGAAAATACGATATATTTACTGAAAAGTGAACGATTTCAAATTGTCTCTTTTTATAATTTTACCTCTAACTTTTAACGGTCAATGAAAACTACCGGCCCTTTCATAATCATGTATTCCTACTATTACAGACACAATAATAAATCCCCTTTTCAATTTAATTATTTCTTTACAAGAAATAGAACTACTTTTCATTTCACCTGGCAACCATTTTAGAGCTATAATTCAGCCAAAGTGAGATTACTTAAAACAAGTGGCTATAATACAAAAACCTGGAAAAAAATTATATGCACTGTACTCTGTTCGCAATTATTAATAGTTCATGAGTCTTTTGAAACTGAAGCAGTACACAACTGAAATAGGATAGACCAAACACTTACCTACCTACCCTAAACATTAATTGAAAGTATCACTGATATACAAATATTTTACATTTTAAAAAATACTGTTCATGTGTGTTGCTAGAATAATGATCATGGACAGTTATAGAGAACTTCGAGGAATTTAGTATTTCTCTAATGAACTAATTTAAAAAAAATTAGAGCCAGGGAATACAAAGCTTGGTTGTCAATGTATGTCAACATAATCAAAACCAGAAACATTCTAGACCAAGAGAGCATTATTACACTAATGCCTAAAACACATGCTACTTTCTTTCTAAAGCAAAGATTAGCACTATGATCAGCAACCAAAAAGTTTGGTACACAGGTAATCCTCATGTAGCAACTGCAATTGGTTCCTGCAAAATGTCATTCAAGTCTAGGTGTGTGCACGCATGTATGAGAGAGGGAGGGAGGGGGGAGAGAGGGAGAGGGGGAGAGGGGGAGGGAGAGAGAGAGGGGGAGAGAGAGGGAGAGGGGGAGAGAGAGAGAGAGAGAGAGAGAGAGAGAGAGAGAGAGAGAGAGAGATGCATGAAATTGTAAGAAATATATATAGGTTAAATCCAATATACTTATAACAGCCCTGCTTTCTCATGGTATAATACTCTCTTTACTGAATGTGTAGTGTAAGCATTTGGATTTTTGTTTGGGAAATAGATCTCAAGGATCATTTAAATTTTTGTCAACTATTTTACAACTTAATGCATTAAAGAATATTTTAAATTAATGATTTGTTATTATATGTTTTGAACTCTTAAGACATGCAACATAAATAGTTAAGTAAAATTAAAGGACCCTTCCAAAATATTTCTTTTCTTGGCAATAAATACCAAATCCAGAGAAGAAATCAAAATTTCACTAATAAATCAAATTATCAAAGTGAAATTCTAAATTTCCAAAGCAAAACTCACCTTTGGGCCTGGGTCTGCCTGTTTCAGGACGGCTGCGACGCAAAGTGGCAGGCACAATTTCAGGTGGTAGATGGAGATAATCCCGCAGGTACTGAATGCCCTCATTGGTCAGATACCAATAAAAATGCCTCCAGGCAAACTGTTCCTTCACGTAGCCACGAGATTTCAAGGACTAGGAAGACACACCAATTACTTGTTGCAGAAAAGAATAATGTTTCAAAGACACAATTAAACCCAACTAAGTTTCTGTCCTGAACTGTTCAACCATGCTTCTATACATCCTGCAAAATTATAAACAGGTAATACTTTCTTTCTTCTCTATATATTTAAGAATTAGAAAAATACTGCTACTTCACAAAGTGCAACTTTTTCAAACCTAAGGTCTGCTCTTAATCCCAACCAGAGCTAACAACAGAAAAGAGTATAATGTTTGCATTTTTAAAATCCCACTTCAGAAGTTTTCTCAGGATCAGCTTGCCATGGAAGATTAAGACAGTATTGTACCTGCTGGAATTATTTCTACAGTGCTACTTAAATATAAAAGCCATGCCCTATTATTAACTTTTATTTCTTAAAATGAAAGATGTAGACTAAATGCCTGTGGCAATGACAGGTATTCACAGGTATTTATTGAAGGATGGTTAAGGATATGAACTTAGTACGTAAATAATGCTATACTGGTAGCTGAGATCCTGCCAAGGTAAACTATACAATGCAAGAATGCCTAAACATATTGAAGAACACAATAGATGTGTCTGACCTGGAAAATGAAGTTCAAATTATACATAAATGACAATATGTAGAGCAAGAAGATAAATCTGTATACTTAGTAAAATGCCTTCTTTAAGCAGGAAAATAGGAGAAATTTCAAGGAACTAGTATTGGCAGAAAAGTGGTTTCTGTAGTCTGCAGCAAGGAATGTTTGTCCAAAAAAAGTGAAAATGGCTACATGTTAAGAGTATAATTGTGCCCACTTTGCTATGTAGAAGGAAGAACTAGGTATGTTAGAAAAATATATATAAATAAATTGAATTAAGATGTATGTGTGGTAAAATATACAAGATATGATCAAGAAAGACTGAGTGCTGAACGAATGTGAATGTGATCAATACAAAAGTGAATTACCAGTACAAAATAAATATATTGCATTGGTTTGGCCATAAAGAGAATGACAACAGCAAAACAAATATAAGACAGATGGAAAGGCCAATAAAGTGGGGAGTTTATGAAACTTATGAGCTACTCCAAAACAGTTTAAAGAGCAAAAGAGAATATATGTAGTACTGTATGGCCATAGGGGAAACAAGAGGGGTTTGCAAGGGCAGAAAGGTTTGGACTAGTATATTGAAAAGTGTTGGTGTAATCTAAACAATTGTGCCACCAAGGCGATTCAAAGATCAGTTTAACTGGCTGGTAAGATAAGCATTTACCTGCATTGCTTTCATGACATGGAGGTTGGGCACATTTTTGTCTGCTAGTTCTGGATGCTTAGGCATGTGGACATCTTTCTTGGCCACCATCACACCCTCCTTAAAAGGAGTTCATAGATTGCAATACGATTTTTCTTAGGCATCAACATCTGTGGGAAATAAAGATTTTGTTGTCACCTGCAGTCTCTTTTCCAGTTCAAAGTAGCAATAGTTGTCAAGAAACACCACACAGGTTAACTTATTGCTGTGCCAAAAACCTGAAAGGTAACGTACATACTTGTGTATCCCAACCACTACAAAGTTAAATAAACTTCAGAGGAAGACCACCGTTAGCTTAAGATTATTTGACCAGTGGCCAGTATAATTTGCTGTGACTGGATTAGTCTCAGGAAGACCCCCGTTATGTCCCATGTTTTAACCGGAAGCAGAAATAATTACATTTCAAATCACCAACACGGAGACATATTTTTCTCCCAACAAGTAGCAATAACTAGAGGATGGGACATGGATGGAAGCTTCAATGAAACTAGAAATGCTTGGCAGTTTCTATTCACCACAAAACATCAGGCATAATAACATGTATCTTTTATAAACTCCAGCATACACTCGCATAGGGATCAATTCTCTTTATAGTTGGCCTCTAGTGAAGTTTTCATCTTTATTCATAGCTTTTAACCATTCCGGGTGGGAGAAACCTCCACGCAAACAGGACCACACAAACTGCAGATAGGCCTACAGTATGTTCCAAAAAAGAAAAAAAAAGTTGCGATGCAGGGGACGAACTGTATTGCTAGAGCCCCACAACGTTCCCACGTTCTCTCTTCAGAAGACACGGCCTGGATTAATAAAGAGCCCGCCTTCCAAACGGCGCATCCCAATTCCACCTTTTTTTCTCGAGCCTCGATTCTCCCCGACCAATTCGAGTTCAACGAAAATAAACAACAGGGTGCCTAAGAGCGCCAAGGAAGAGTACCGGTCAGTGCAAACGTAGGATGCGGACGATGCACGGCGGATAGACTAATAAGAGCCAGGCCTTACCGTGGCGGCACTCTCAGGACGAAAGCTGGAAAAGAAAGAGCATGCGCATTACGATCTCTTCCTGCCTCGGAAGGACCCTTGGAGAGTTAAGGAGTCGGCTAGTCTACTGCCTTTCAGCAAAGCCTCTAGTATTGTAATCGAGCAAGAGCGTCAAAATTAGCTATCCTTCAGAATCTAGTTTCATTTTGATTACTTTTTAAAATTCATTTTACATTACTTTGTTTTGTTACATAATTTTATACAATGAGGAATGAATTTGCTACATATGTTGTGCATAGCCAGCTTTACAAAAGTGGTACATTTTGCTACATTGCACTTTTCTCTTTCTTTGTGTCTTACGACTACCCATATTTCTTACCCAATGGTATTGAGACACATAATGTTTCTGACAATTGCAGGAAATATATAGCCATAATTGGTAAATTGAGTTAACACAGTTTGATTTCCTGGGCTTAACCCAAAACGTGACAGGTCTGAGAAGCTCATAAACAAATTTAATAGTATTGGCTTTGGGCTTTTTTCAATGGATGAGCTCTGTGTCATGGCCCTCATCAGCTGTTCTATTTAGAATAAAACCATATTATCTGCATCTGCATAATATTTCAGGTTAAAATAGGTTTGGTTAGTTTGTGTTTGTGAAAAACAAAGGGTCATAGAATAAATTGATTCAGAGTTCTCTGGAGACAAAAATGACCAGACTCAAAATTATCAAATTTTGGATACATTATGCAAAGACCTGATCCCTTGTGAAATCCATAATCCTGGGAAAGAAGAAAGGAAAGAGAAGGAGCGAACAACTTGATTGTACATAATTAATGTCATACCCATGTGCAACATGAATTTATACTATATGTCAGGGTTGTCAAACTCGCATCATCATGGCAGCATCAAGTGACATATCAGGACTTCCCCCCCCCCCCTTCATTCAACTAGGCAGGGGCGGGGCAAGCACATAACACATCTGGCCCGCAGGCCACAAGTTTGACAGCCCTGTTATAAGTGTACAATACATGGAAACTACGAATGTCAACTGAGCAGTGATGGACTAAATACAAGCTGAGTTTTGACAGCTGAGGGAAGAAATAAATACATTTGCATAGGCTTGTGGTTTGGGTTAAACTTAGCATTTAAAGCCTATTACAGTTAAACATGGCCCCCTTTGCAAGCATCTCACTTTCTACCAGAGATTGTCCTTTAAAACTATATTTAAACTGGTTACCAGATCTGGGCTAAAAACCTCAAGATGACAAATAGCAGCAAAAATATACAGATAATTTAACTGTTTGCTTATTTCTGGATATTTGTAGCCAGACTCATTATACTAAATTCAAGGCTGAGTCAACCTTGAACTGGTGAGAATCGAACTGCCAAACTGCTGACAGCTGACAGTCAGCAGAATTAGCCTGCAATACTGCATTCTAACCACTATGCCACCATGGCTAATGGTGCAATTAAGGCATTACCCAGCATATCTGTATATGCTAGACAAAAGGGGTGGGCTTTGATTTAATCTTTGCACTCATCCTGACTTTTGACACAACACATACACACACCACACACACACACACTGAAGGAGGGAGAGGAAATTCAAGATTATATAAATTATAATCCTCATTGCTATCTATTCACATTTTGGCAACCCGGATCCAATACACCTAGCCTATCCCATAATAAAATCAGTATATAGTAGACCTGCGTACGTGTCATCAGAAATAGTGAAATTTGGAGCAAAGCTAGCTACAGACAACTGACAGAAGCCATCTCTCATTCCCAATTTAACACTAGGCTTTTTTTTGTAAATCAAGACTAGCACCCCTTTCAAAAGATTACTAAACCAAGTCTAAAGCAGCTTTAATGCACTTCCAGATGACTACTAAACCCAGATATATAAAAAACCTGTGTAACACCTGGTCAAGTATTATGTGAGTAGTTATGGAAACCAGATGTTTGATCTTAGCAGTAGTCCAAGCCAACATGATCATGGAGGACAGTGTCCAGTGATTGGATGTGAGGGGTTTGCCTGCAACAGCCTAAAAATCCAGTAGCATGAGAGATCCCCAGTCCTTAATCATGTTGCCACTGACTTCCTAAATGAGTCACCATCACAGATTGTTAAGAAACATGATTATTTCAGAAAATGATGGAAACCCCAAACTTTAAATTAGGTAGATAAATACACAGTAGAGTGGGTATGTGTGGAAGCCAATATCATGAAGATGTGTCAAGTAAAACTGAGTAATCTTCATGCCTGGTTAATGAAATTTGAGGAGGAGCCGAATGGTTGGATGAGTGTACAGAAGTTAAAAACCCCAAGGAGACAACCTGCACCAGTTCTCTCTGAACTTGAAGACCCACACACAAAACAGAAATAGGTAGCTTAACTTGGAGAAGGAAAAAGCAGATCAAACAATAGTTCTGAAAAAACTAGTTATGCTATTATACTAAAAGTGGAAACCCTTCCTAAAGAGAATTGATTTGGTGATTTTACAACCTTTTTTGTGGCAGTTGTAAAGCAAATTCAGTGATTGTTAAGCACACATCCCGTTGTTAAGTGAATCCATTTCCACAATAGGGAATTTTTTGCTGGAAATTGAAATGCATGCCAGAAACTGGCGAAAATGTCAAAAATCAGAATTATGTGACTGTGGAACACTGTAAATGACTGTAAATGCAGCCAGTTGCCAAGTGCTCAAAACGCAGTCACTGATCATGGATTTATATGGCCATTAGAACATTGAAAACAGGTCATAAGTAATCAGTGGGGAGGTCCATTGTAAACTTTCACAGGTCACTAAGCAGCCAGTCATTAAGGTGTACCTGTATTTTTCTTTCTTCCTCTGCAGCAAACTTTTATAAATATCATACATTAAGAAGACCACTGGGAGGCAGTATGCTTCCTAATATAACATTTAAATGCTAGCACTTCTCCCTAGGATTGGCCTCAAAATTCTTGAAAGGCAATTCTGGAAAAAAATATGATCTGTTTCAGTTACTCTACACAGTTTGTGTCTTGCTAGTTTCATTGGGTGAAGGTGGTTGGAAGGGCCGTACATTCTCTGGAAATGATTTGGTGGCTCCGATCTCTTATAACAACTCCAGCTTACTCTCCCGATTGACTAGGCATTCTGGTTTTTGTGGGAAAGTCAATCTGCAATATTATATCTTCTGCCTATTAGGAGCCTCAGCTCCCACATTTCCTTGCTTTCACTGCTGAGACATATGACCTTGTGGATACCGATCACTATATAGGGTCCTAATTAAGAACTTCCTGTTTTTTAGAAAATAAACATTCTGGATCTTTAGACTTTGATTTCAGAATTAATGAGTATTTCTGCTTACTTGTTAATTGGGCTTCTTACTATCTACCTCAAAAACTACAACATAAATTTGCATTGTATACTATTATTTATCACATTTCTACAATGTCTGTCTCACCTAAGTAACTGTGGGTGGTTTAGAATAAAGACATCAAAAGTGGTATAAAAGCATAAATAAAAAGAAAGATAAACAGAAATAAGAACAAAAAAAATTAAAACTAAAGCATGTAGGAAGCCCCCTCCTAGAAGAATGAAATATTTGAGGAATATTAAAAAGGCAGAATATTATATTTCCCTAAATGAGAAATGGAGAAATGTTTTTAGAGATGCTAGCACTTAAGAGGTAAAGAGCTTGTTGAAAGAAGAAACCAACTGTCTAGATTAAGGGGACCAGATGTCCCGATTTCAGCGGGACAGTCACGATTTCTAACAATTTGTCCCATATCTGGGGCGTTTTTAAAAAGTCCCGATTTTCTGGCTTCATGTTGAAAGGCCAGTGGATTTGCTTAAAATCCTAACCGGGGCAAGACAAAAGACACCCTATCTAATCCCTCTCTCTGTCTCAGTACTTTCATTGAAGATATTAAAACATTAAAGCAAAAAATGGAAACCTCCCGCCCCTTTACCTCATTTTATAGAAAAATGACCAAGTACCATAGAGCTGCAGGAAATACCTGGCTAGAGAAGCCGGGAGTGTTCCTTCCTGGATTTTCTGGAGGGGAGGAGCATGGAGGTTGGAGGTCGGCTCATGTGGAAAAAATGGTAGCAAAGTTTCTTTGAAAAATATTTCCCTGACTAATTTCACAATTTTAATTTGCTCAGTTCTTTGTATTAACATCTACATCATTCTGGATTGACTTGGAGTGCTCACTTGTGCCTGTGGTAAGTGAGCTGGGTTTTTTCTTTTATTTTTTTAATTTATTTTAAAATAATATTTTATTTATTGTGCATAGGATTTTTTAAAATTTATTCTGTGTGGATTCTTTTTTTAAATTGTCTTAGACTATTTAAAAAAAGATTCTATCCAAAATAAATTGAAGTGAAACCATTTTTAAAAATTCTATGCACAATACTTTGAAATATGTTGTGCATAGAAAGAATAGTTTGAAATGTTTTACTTCAATTTATTCTGTGTGGATTCTTTTTTAAATTGTCTTAGGTTATTTAAAAAAAGATTCTATCCAAAATACAAAATACCAGCTACAGTTATTCACTTAAGAACTGTGGCAAGAAAGGTGGTATAATGGGCTTAGTGACCAAAGTTACAATGGCATTGAAAACAGTGACTGATGACCATTTTTCACACTTAGCGACCATTTTCACACTTAGCGACCATTGCAGCATCCTCATGGTCACGCGATCAAAATTTTGATGTTTGGCAACAGTTACAATTTATATTTGTAAATTGTAGTTATGTTGAAATAAAAAAAATATATTCCAATACTATTTTTGCGTTATATGAAAATTTTTGTTGCTCCGTATAAATTTTTTAATCAACCCCCCCCCCCCTCCGGTCAAAGATGTCCCTCTTTACCAATCTGAAAATCTGGTCACCTTAGTCTAGATCAGTGGTCCCCAACCTTTTTATCGCCGCGGACCAGTCAGCCTTTGATAATTTTACCGTGGCCCGCTGAGCGCGCGCAGGAGTGGGGGGGCATTGTTCACGACGACACATTGATTGTTTATATATCAGATTGTTTTGATTAAACAACTTTTATTTTATTGTATTTAAACATGCCTTACAAAATAAAATACAATTACATAAATATAAAGTGCTTTAATATGCCCCCCCCCACCCGGACAGACTTATGTTCCTCAAAGACCATCCTGAAACCTCAACCCGGACCAACCTTTCTGCCCTGCCCCTCCCCCTCCCCACCACATCGGCGGCAAAGAACAGAGCGCGCGTGCGCGAATGCCGTGGAGAGAGAGAAAATAAATTATATATAAATATATAACTGTTTGGGAGTAAAAGCGGGGAGGCGCACCCGGCGGGGGGGGGGGAGGAGAGGAGGAGGGGTGGGAAGGAAGCTGGCAAGCGAAGAACAGAAAGTAATTAGCAAGGATTTAAAACGACCTGCCTGAAAAAGGAGAGGGGAAAAAAAAAAACACCAGATCCTGACGGCTAGTGCAGCCTCCACCGGAGGGGCTGCAGAAACACACACCGCCAGTCCTGTCCTTCCTTTCCAACCAGTCGCTCTCCGCGCCGCGCGATACCACACACACACCACACCACACAAACACACACCAGCCGGCAGATATGCACGCACACACATTTTTTTTTTTTTGCAATTGGCAGAACTACGGTTTTCTTTCTTTTAAAAAAATATTAAATGGAGGTGGGGGGTGTGTGGAGAGAAAGGAGAGAAGCGACACATAAAACCGAGCCGCACTCTCGAACCACAGCATGCATCTGGGTGACAGGGAGAAAGCAGGAAAAGCCGAGGAGAGAGCTTTAGGAGCTTTAGCGGAACAAACGTGGTGGTGGAGGGAGGAAGAGGGTGGCGATGATGATTGGGGGAGGTTGAAAAGCAGATCCAAGCGCAAAAGTTACTGAGTCATTTCAGCGGCGGCCGGAACAGTTTTCCTTGACTCCCTCCCTCTCTCCCTCTCTCTCTCCTCTCTCACTCTCTCACTCTCTCTTTCCCTGGCGATGGATCGGTGCGGGAGGGGGGGGAGAGAGAAGGGAGGAGACGGCGAGGGAGGGAGGGAGAGAGAGCCGAGGGTGGGACCAAAGGGGGGGGAGAGAAATGCATTTAAGAGGAGCGGATTTAAAAGAGCGATCATGGCCCCCGGCCGCTGCGCAGCCCGGTGCCAGGTACTCCGCGGCCCGGGGGTTGGGGACCACTGGTCTAGATGGCTCTATTCATAAGCAAAGCAAATACTGCAGGCAAAAATCCATTCAAGACAGGATATTTCAAAACTCCTTGCAGTAAAGTTTGATAGCTAACAAAAGCAGAGTGATAGGATTAAAAGCAGCCCCTCACCCAAGATCCAACACAGGATGAAAGTCATTAGCCACAATAGGAATTGCCCAACAGCCTTTCAGAACACAAGCTCCTTCATTGCAACATCTCAGAGCAGACCAAACTTCAAAGTCACAGAAACCTGATCAACAATAAGCCAGAGGTTGACCAGATTTGCTCAGACAAACACCTAGGATTTGCATTGCCCCTTTTGCTTATAAAGCCAGCTATAACCCCTACATGACCCCCATATGAATCTGATAACAGCCAATAGAATATTAAAGAACATGTTCTTGCATGGGAACAGGAAGCTCAAATACAAAGCACAAGGAGGTATAAGCCCGCTCCCCTTAACTTCATTTTGTCAGCTGCATCAAAACCATAGACACTTCTGTTCATTATTAAACCATCTTCCCAATCAGCCTCCAGTTTCCAGTGTCTTTCTCCCAGCTTGGAACTGAGCCAGATGGATTTTTCTTCCAACAGTATTACAAATTTTAAAGGGCTAACTAAAGTTCTTAATCCAGTTTCTCCTATATTCTTTTAATCTGTTCTTCCTCTGTTTTAAATTTCAACAAAATTTATACATTTTAGCAATTACATGTTCGTCATCAGTACACACACAATTATAATTCACATATTATCTTACTTTGCTTACTAAGTCTTTGTGTCCATTTTGAACCTTTTTAATAACTGTAAATGAAAAAAACCACTAAAAATGTCCTGCTATTAATTGCTCTTTTGATTTAATTTTAAATTCCCCTTGCTGGTTTTCCAATAATCCCAGAACCTCAATCAGGTTGTCTTTGTCTGCTATTTCTCTTCTATTAAATGTTTCTTGAGCTCAGATCCATAAAGATGTTTTGGGGCATAATTTGATTTTATATCTGTCATACATATATGACATGTCTAATGAAAATATTTTTTGAAATTCAAAATTGGGATCAAGGTGTGCAGATGGAGAACCTTCCATTTTTTGCCTGGGATCCCAGTATGACCTGGAACTCACAATATTAATACTAAGCAGCCTGCCACAGGCAAAAACTGAAGTAAAAGTCATGATTCCTAGTTTGTCTTAAAGGATTAGGAAAGGATGATGGTGGGTCAGACTGATAGGAAAGTAAAAATAATTGAGAAAAGGAGAGAGAAAGCTAGAAGATGTGGGGAGGCCACATCCAAGGTCAGAGAAAAGGTCAAGATGGCAATGGAAAAGGAATGAAACATGAAGGAAATCCCAAGAAAAGAGAACACCCCTGATGCTTTAGCTTATTTTCTGCTTTCTCTGCAGTAATGTGTTCACCTTGTGCTGTCAGCAAGTCATTACTCAGAGCACGGCCAGGGATTGGTTGGCTAAAAATGCCTCCCTAATCTCTGGGTTGATCTTTATCCCCCCACCCCCCACCCCATCTGCTGTGACCTTCCTTCAACGTGCACAGGCTAGAAAGAAAGGAAGAATCTTGCCAGGCAACTGGCATCCTAGATTACAAGTGAGCCAGGCAAGGTACATTGCTGCCAACTTGACCACCCGTGGGATACTGCTTTTCTGCCAACATCTGATGGTCACTGCAGCCCCTCTAGAGAGGTACATAATGAGCAATCCTCTTATCCTTTTAGGGATGGCTCCATTTTATGTCATCTTGGAATTGTACTCATGTTTTGCTAGGTGATCCAGAGGACATTTGTATGTAGTTTATGCTTTGTATGTTTTAGGTCAATCTGCTATGCATTTTTATGAGCATTAGGCCTATCATCTTCTATCAGGGCAAGATAGCATCAGGTAACTGCTAAACATGATTACACTTTTAAGATTCTGTTTCTTATTACTATGCTGCATTGCTCTATTTTATTCATGCTTCATGGAAAATATATTGTATGGAGGCAGCGCCACTTCACACAAAGATCTCTCTTTGGTTTCTGTAGCATAAAGTAGTCTTTTGTTTTTGAATGGTTCCACTCTCAGCAGTTCAAATTACTTGAAATGGCTATAATTTCACTATTTCCTTTTCTGTGCTTTCCTCCTAACAGGACCAAAGTGCAGGTAATTCATTAGATGCTATCAGATGAACAGAGCAGCATCATGTATATTGAGACTTGTGGACTAAGAATAATGTTAATGGATGAATTGTGTTTGTAGCATGTTGGGAAGTAACCATCAGCCAAAGTTGTTATAACACGCTGTGTGTGGACTGCAAAGTGGCAATAGTACATTGATGGCATTATAGATGAATATGTATGTATGTGGATATATAGCATATATATTTAATGTTTGTAGAAATCCATTATAATTATTGAGTGGCAGCTCCATCGGTATAATGCTTGGATACAATATTAGAGAACTATTTGACTTGTCACTCTGTTTGCTCACTGTCTCCCTGGAAATAGACTACTGGCACTATCCTAAGATCAGCTGTTCCATAGCTTTAAAGCTCTGGCCCATTTATAGTACTTCAACACTATCAGCTTGAATCCTCTTGGATTTAGCTTTATACCTTTTTATATGGCCAACTATTTCTGAAGTGGAAGCCCAAAGGATTGAAAACAGATTATGGTAGAGAGAAATGGTCAGCTGCTAGATTGTTTGCCCCCATCTCCCTCAGGACAATCTTCCCAAGAGTTCTTTATATAATAAGGCTGCTCAGTCTTGCTAGAGTATAATAACAGCTCTTCCATCCTGAATTTCAGTTATTTGAAAACATGTAGAGAACCTTTAACTATAATGTGCTTTAATCCAGAAAGTAAAGTAAATTATTGTAGTGTTCAACAGAACTATTCCTTAAATAATGTTAAATTCTACAATGTTATTGAATTGTTTTCGTTCAGTTTGTTTCCCTGCTAGTATTCTATGAAACATATTTTATGTTATTAAAACAAATTAAATAAAAGAAGAAAAACTCTATGTGTGTGACAAAGTATTAACAACATAATTATCCTTGAAGTTAATAATCATGATAAAAAAGTGTGGATATCAAAACAGTATGTTATTAAACAGTGCAACTCCAAAAGTGCATTACTGTATATTGATTAGAAGTCTTCTTCCTTGCTTCTTCATCAAAAATATACACATAATTCAAATGTTCACAGACAACATGTAACAAAAATCTATTGCTACAAATCAGACTTCTCTTTCAATGTTATATTTTTTAAATTAACCCCATATCTGAAATAGTTCTTGATAGACTCCAAATATATGGAAAATAGAGAAGAGTAACATATACATGCTTAACATATAGTGACTGAATCTTAATAACTATCCTACTGATTTCAATCCAAAATGTGGCAATTATAAGGCTTGCCTAGAAAAAATGAGTTAATGTTCATAGTACAAAGTTTATCCTTATTTTAATTCAGGCAGCCATCTTCAATCTTGTGCCCTAGATGGTTTGGGGATGCATCTGGCTGTAAATTCTGGAAACTGCAATCTTATCGTGCTAATCTGTGACAACTATACACATTTTTTAAAGAAAAAAAGTATATTTTTCATTAGTAAAATCAAAGCCAAAATAAAGTTGCCTGGGCCACGTCTGTTCACTTCTATCGATGCTTTCCTTCATATCTAAACCTTAACTTTTCTAGGAACTGCTACAACCACATGCAGATCTAATTTTTATTATAGTGCCTAAGCTATGTATTTCATAATATTTACTTCCTTCTGGTATCTAAGATGCAATATGAGGAAAGCATCTTTCCAGACAAGGCAATTTTTTTGATCAACCGTACCTTAAGTTGTTCCATCTCTCTTCATGAAGACAGCTGGGACAACTCCAGATGCTGCAACTAAAAGCACAAACGTGTGAATTGCGTGTCTGTGCAATTGATAGTTTTGTTTTCTCTATTTTGGTCATGGATTAGCTTGGCATTAATTCTGTAGTCCCATTGGTGATTGCTGATTTAATGGTTGAAAATGTGCACACATATCCAGAATAAAAGAATGGATAAAACCATGTTTAATTCATTCTCTGAAATGTTTTTTAGAAGTCATGACAATGGGAAAAAGAAAAAAAAGGAATGTCTACTATCTCCTTAAACCACCATATTTTGGTGGGGGATTGCAAACATTTTTCAGAGGAAGTAGCCAGCTGTGTGTGAGAGGGAGTGAGGGAAGGAAGGGAAGGAGAGAGGGAGAGAGGCAAAGAGAGAGAATGAGTTTCACATCTTAAAGACTACAGATTTCTTTTTTTCATTAGTTTTTTTTCATTTTCATAACATATAATCACATGAATACTAATACATAACCAACATCATATTGAATTATTAAATGTTTTACATCAATTCATCTTCTAACAACTCCCAAAAACCAATTATTGGCTCTTCTGCTCTCCATAAACCATATTTGTACTTTATCCATCCGTCCTACTTCCCCTTCTCCTCCCCCTCCCTACCTCCTTTTCCCTCTGTCGTCCTTCCCTTCTCTGCTTCCTCTTCCTCTCCCCTTCTCTCTTCCCTTTCCACCTCTCCTTCTCTCCCCCCTTTGCCCTCTCTCCTATTTCTCTCTTCTTTCCTTACCTTTCTTCTCTACTTCCCACTCTTCATCTCATTTACTTGGTGTATTTCAGCTTCTGAACGAGCTCCATTTATGTTGATGGTATTTATAATTCCTTTTCGATATAACATTTAATTTTCTCCTTTTTAGTAAAAAAAAAATATAACAGAAATTCTGTATCTCTATCTATCTATCTATCTATCTATCTATCTATCTATCTATGCTATCTAGTCATTGTGCTTTTTAAAAAAAAACCAGCCACATTTTCACCGAGATGTAGCCCTGATTACAATTCCTCACTATTCTCATCATTATCTTATATAATTATACATCCTTACATGCCCCCCATTAGTGATTCTGTCTTTTTATCTCAATAGTTTCCCATTGTAGGTATATTTCATGTTCCCTCTTCATTTTTCCATATCTTGGATTGGATTACCCTTAATTTTCTCCAGATGACAATCTTCGCTTGTTCAATGTTCATTACACTGTCCCTTAATCTATTATATAAAATAACGAGTGGTAAACATATTTGACCCATGCTTAGTTGTCCTTCTATTGTCATATTCAACCAGTTGGCACTCAATTTAATTATCATGTTAAAAAGTTGGATCACAAACCTCTGCTTTACCACCTCCCCATATAGTTTCATATTTATCCATATTCCTTATATTTTAACCTTTATTTAGCTATCTTTCCACTATCATATTCAACCAGTTAGTAACTCCATTTTATTATCACAGTTTAGGAATAAAGTCCTTATCTTAACTTTATATTTTCCCATTTAATAGTTTCTAATTATCTGATTTTTTCCTAGTAAGTCTTTTGTCCCGCTTCTCTGTTCCTGACTTCACCCTTTTCTTTATTTTGGCACATCAATTCTCTTCAATTTTCCCCAGGTCAAAAAAATCCCGATCTGACCATCAATATTATTTATGTTCTCAAGATTTCTTTGCCTTTTCCAGGTTTGATTTATAGTTGTGGATTAGATAAATTTTCTTACCGGTCTTTTCTGTACCCTCCTGTACATTTGCTTTTCAAAAAAGTCAGCATCTTATCAGCCATGTTGCAGACTGCCGCTCCGACAGTTTTCATAAGGCAAATCTCCAACCTGCGAGGGACCAGTTGCCTCCCTCTGGGTCTGATGAGATGCTGCCCTTCTTCACCCGCACCTCCAGTGGGGATTCTGACCCAAAAAGGATCTCAGAGATGGTTTGTCAGACAGTGTTAATGTGAGGCTCTTAAGAGCCCACACCCCTCACATCTGTCCAGATGAAGAACTTCCTGTCGACTCTCTGACTAACAGATTTCTTATGATATCAACCTGCATGAAATATAATCCAACCTGTTTTAGGGAATTAGTGATTATTTTTTTCAAATAAGTATGTTAAAGTGCCATAAAAATATTTTTCTTCTTTTTACTGCATCTAGCACTTAGTAACAGGCAGCTCTGCCTCCCATTTTAATTAGACCCTTAGTTCTGCTTTTATTTTTCAGGGAACAGTCTTCAACTGACACTGTGTGCTTTGTTTCAGTTAGCTAATACCAATTTTTAAAATTAAAATGAGTAGCTGAAGCCACATGAAAACTCAGTGGAGTGAAATGGTCCATATGTTAGGAATATAATTCTAACGGTTGGGTTGGTAATATATAAATCATGTAACAATGCTATACCTGTTTCTTTAAAGCATACTGTAAAATGTGATTGGTTGCTGTTTTCCCTCAATCGGCCATAAGAGGGAGCCAGAATGACTGTTAGTTCTCTCACTGTTTGTTAGATGCTGGGCTGATCTGATCTGAGTGCCATGAGCTATTGTAGGTTTTGCAACTGTTAGCAAACATTGATTACTGGACTGATTATATGTTACTGGACTATGTTATTCGGATTATCCCTTAACTGAAAGACATTGATGACTGACTGTCTTATCCGTGTATGACTTGGACTGTTTGATGGACTCTGATACCTCTATTTCCACAAAAGTAAAAGCCTATTTAAACTGCAGTGTCTCTGTATGCTGGTTTGTGTGTTCTCCAACACAACTCTCACAACGCTTCGCTGAACGTACTTGCTCTCCCAATGGGGAGTTTACCTAACACATATTAAGTATCTTATTAATCACCTTTTTATAAATTTGGATGTTGTTATACTTTATATAACTTTATATACTTTATATGAGGGACGCAGTGGCTCAGTGGCTAAGACACTGAGCTTGTCGATCAGAAAGGTCAGCAGTTCAGTGGTTCGAATCCCTAGCACCGTATAATGGAGTGAGCTCCCATTACTTGTCCCAGCTTCTACCAACCTAGCAGTTCAAAAAGCATGTAAAAATGCAAGTAGAAAAATAGGAAGCACCTTTGGTGGGAAGGTACAGTGTTCCGTGCATCTTCAGCGTTTAGTCATGCCAGCCACATGACCACAGAGACATCTTCAGACAGCGCTGGCTCTTCGGCTTTTTAACGGAGATTAGCACCACCCCCTGGAGCCGGAAATGACTAGCACATATGTGCGAGGGGAACCTTTATCTTTATACTTTATATAATTCTAATGTCTACTTCATAATTTATATTGAGACTGCACCCTGCTCTTATGATCACCCTTATGATCATTCACTCACAGATGCTAGTTAGGTTGTTTTATAAATGTATTTTAACTTTATCTTACATTTTATTTTGTTTATTATCTATAAAGATAGGTATGTATGTATATATGTATGCATATGTATGAAAGGAAAAGTACCAGGGCCTGAGGGAGATGTGGAAAGTAGAAGCCAAAATTGTCTCAGTGGAGATAGGAACACTTGGGACTGTTACTCCTAAACTGACAGAGTAGCTCCATCACATCCCAGGAACAATGTCAGAGCTCCCTGTCCAGAGAAGTACAGGTAGTCCTCAACTTATAACAGTTCATTTAGTGACCATTCAAAGTTACAATGACACTGAAAAAAGTGTGATTTTTCACACAGCATCCCCATGGTCATTTGATTTACATTTGGATGCTTGGCAACTGGTTCATATTTATGACATATTTTGCAGTGTCTTGGGGTCATCTGATCCCCTTTTACAACCTTCTGACAAGCAAAATCAATGGGGAAGCTAGATTCACTTTGCAACCAGGTTAATAATTTAACAACGGCAGTGATTCACTTAAGAAATGTGGCAAGAAAAGTCATAAAATTGAGCAAAACTTGCTTAACAAATTTCTTCCTTAGTAACATAAATTGGGGCTCAACTGTAGTCCTAAGTTGAGGGCTACCTCTATAGTGTTAGAAACAGCTAAGATTCTGTGCAGAACCCTCAAACTTCCAGGCCTCTAGTACAGGTTTGGAGATTGGTAGGAAGAAAATAGAAGTGTGATTGTTCTTATCTTTAAAAAAAAACTTGTCATTCTTAGGATTTGGGGTTTGTTTATTTTTACAATGTCAAGCAATTTTGCATGTGATTAAGGCTTCAATTAAAACTTCCTTCTTCAAATAACAAAGTTATTAAACATCATTTATGGAAAGGGGAAATTTCATTATTTGGGGAAAGGAGAAAACCAAAATAAGCAATGATCACACATAGAGAATTTCCAAATTACAATCAATAAAGTCAATTTAACTTATTTAGCTACTTATTTTTGCTTTTAATACCTAGAATAATGGGGAAAAGTCTGTGAGAATGCAACTTAGCCTATTAGGAAATCATAGACTGAGAATACCGTAATCTTGCAAATGGCATGTTGCTAAGCACCTGAATCTAGAGGTCATGTGATTGTCATATGCGACTTTCCCAGCTGACTTTTAACAAAGTAAATGGGGTAAGCTGGATTTACTTAATGGACATATGATTCACTTAACAACTATAGTAATTCACTTAACCATAGCAAAAAAAGTTGTAAAACCTTTTAGGCAACTCACTGTCAGGAAAAAAAGACCAACTTCACCCTTGGAAATCCGATTAAACTGATTATTGCTAAACAGCCTATGCACAGGAATCTTCTCAACTACAGTTAGCATATGCTTGGAGTTAGATAAGGGTCCACTGAATTCAAGGGGGTTAGACATGATCCACTTGTGGTACTCTAGGATGATCCTCTTTTAATTCCTCTCTAAGTTTTGTCACTCCTTCTCCTACTCTCACTGAACAACTGCCTTACTTAGCAATGGAAATTCTGATCCCAACTGTGAACATATGATAGATCTGAGGTTAGGGAATAATGCCAATAAGGTTGTTTGGATCATTCCCTGCAAACACTGGTCCAGCCAACTTCAGTGGGCAATGTCAGTTTGGCAAGACATCTCTTAAATTTCCTCTATTTCTGAAGATACAAAAGAGGACTATAGATGTATCATTGTATTTTATAACGTGGCATTTTAAAATATCATTCTTCTATTGTTGAAGAGAAAAAGAAGAAAGAGTAAAAAAGGGCAAAATAACCTTGCTATCTGTTTTTTGTCGGATTTCAGAATGCTGGCTATACTTAGCACTTTTCTCAAAGGGCAATAGTTAGCATTGTTTGGAGAAGCATAAAAACAGCTCAAAGAAGAGGAATAAGAAATCTCAATACAGACAGATAAAGCTTAATGTGGCTATTAATGTTCTTGCAATACTTTATAAGGAAAATATAATTGGAGTAAAATAATTAATCTATGACTGCTGGGGCAGAATGAAAGCATAATTTGGAAAATCTTTGCCATTGTCACAATTACTGAGAATAGCCATCCATATATCACCCTTTTATGTCAATGTGGCCATTTGCCAAACATCTTGCAGCCATATCTTTGAAGAAAAGGAACCAATATAAATACTTCAGCCACTTCTACATAAATATTTGACTAATCTGTTGTTATAAATCTTTGACAAAACTTCTGCAACTAAACTCAATAATCTGAGTCTGAGTAAAGTATGGAGAAGGGAATGGCTGTGTCAGACTCCACAAGTCTATGTGCACAAGAACCACTTTTTAAATATCTATGAAACAAGATGAGCAAATTAAAGAGTTGGGAATTGGGTGGGGATGGTTCTGGTTTAATATTAACTTTTAGAAGAAGCTCTGATCAATCTTGTGCAAAATTTGCAGCACAAGCTTTCACAGGCAAAAAGTCTTTCATTCAGATTTTAGACCTAGCATGAGACACACCCTTTGTGTAAATACACCAAGATTTATTCCCTCCCTCTCTGAAAAATAAGATTCACTTCAAAGAAAGCCAAGAGATGTTGTACATTTCATTAGATGTCTTGGAAGTAGAAAGTAATCTCCTCTGGCAAATACTTACTCATTCCCACTTGTTGTGATGACATAGGTGCCAGCAGGGCAATTGCAGAGCACAGCTGTTCCAGTCTTCAGCATAGCCCATCTCTCCCAGTCTTGTATATGCAGTCTTATAACCTGGCCTCCAACAAGGCTAGCCACTACCTACACAATCCTAACAGCACTGCTAGCAAGCTAAAATATAAAGTCTTCATTAAAATACCAAATTGCTAGAATAAAGCATAAAGATTACATCATAGTTACCGTATATACTCGAGTATAGGCCGACCCGAATATAAGCCGAGGCACCTAATTTTACCACAAAAAACTGGAAAAGTTATTGACTCGAGTATAAGCCTAGGGTGGGAAATGCAGCAGCTACCGGTAATTTCAAAAATAAAAATAGATACCAATAATGTTTTTGAATATTTATTTCAAAGAAAAACAGTAAACTAGCGGTGTATTCAATGAAATACTTCACTCACCTCATGATGCTGACGTCCCGCTGTGATGATGATGTCCCGTGCAGCCGCGGGAGCGATGTCCCGCCTCCTATGACACACGGCACAGTGATTCCTATCATTGGATCACTGTACCAGAGGAGGTGGGACATCGCTATGTGGCTGCTTGCCATAACAAGGAGGAGGTGGGACATCGTTGCAGAGCGGCAGGAGGGGGAGGAAGGGGAATCGTAAGACAGCCCTGCATTACAGAACGTGAGGAGGGGGGATGGTGCGGTGCGCGCTGCGCGGCAAACTGACACAGAGGGAGGGGAAACTCACAGGGGCACTGGGCCATTCACGAGTGTCACCCAGCGGCATGGCCCCGCCCCTTTTTCTCCTCCATTTCGGGCAAATTTTTCACTGACTCGAGTATAAGCCGAGGCGGCTTTTTTCAGCCCAAAAAGTGGGCTGAAAAACTAGGCTTATACTCGAGTATATACAGTAGTTATGTAATACAAATAAATAGTTCAAAGTTCAGTTTCAGATAAAGGTCATCATTTTCATCCTTACCCTCCTAATTCTATTATTATTAAGTCAGAGGTTTCTCATGTACTTGTGTTTACAAAGCAAAAACTGGCAATGAATGCAGGGAGAAGGGACAAGATCAGAGAAGATGGGGCGGGTCTCAAATAAATATTTTGTTTTTGGACCTCTTAGCCTTTCTGTGGATGGTGTCATACAGCCCCAATAAAAGGAAATTAGCAGTTATATTTCTGATAAATTACTTGTTTCCGATATTGTTTTTCTTTTTGAATTTTAAAATGATAAAGCTCAAGCTTGTGGTATTGCAGATTCAACAATGCCAAACTAAAATAATCATTCCCGAGTAAAAAGAGAGATTCCTAACTAAAGGCAATCAAAGAAAGCATTTGGGACAGAAGCATCTATCTACAGTTTTCATGGTTGTCAGAAACCTGTAATTCTGTTCTTAAGAACAAGTTGGAAATAATTCTAATTAATTGAATAATCTGTGGACAATACTGTAGGGTGAAAACAGGGTTGAATCCTTGTGACATTATAGATTGTGCTCAGGATGAAAAGAGCATAGGAAACAACACTGATGTTTTTAAAATAGTTAAATGCTTGTTTCAAGTGTTTATATCTTGAAATGAACATTTATCTTCTGATGAAAAGGTTCCCTGAGCAGTTTATATAAGGTCAATCAATATAAGCTGGTCCCACTAGCAGGTTACCACTTGAAAGGTGTAACTGCAAAGGAAAAAGGGCTAAAGAAGGAACAGAAAAAATAACGCAGGCAGTTAAGAGTCTTAAAGTTACACAAATAAATTTTGAATGTATAAAAATAAGTGGAATTAAGAAAGTACATTTTCCTACTTCTGCTTGGGAAAGAAGACCAGCAAAAATATCTTCCAGAATGCTTTCTATTACAAAGGAAGGATTGCCTATATTTTTTTATCTTTTTCAGTCTAATGTTGAATTATATGCCTGGGCTATTTTTATGATACATAAACTTGTGTCCAGACTTTTTCCATTTAGGAATTACAGCACTTTAAAGAATGAACAATTAAATTACAAACATACAGTAATTATGAATTATGTGTACAGTATGTGAACATGGCTTAGCAATTATACCAGTTAATAGGAGTTGGTTGTTATTTTTACTAGAGAGACTTAATGTGTGTGAGGTGGGAGGGGAAATGGCTTATCAGCACATCAGGGAAAGTCCACCCTAAAGAATTTTTAAACTGAAGACTTGCAGGCCTTTGCAATACTGTCTGGACTTTCCTCCTGCCTTTCTCACAAATGCCAAACAGATGAAAAATGCAAGTGTGATCTCTTCAGCAGAGTGTTATGCACCGTGACATAAATGATTCTATGTACCATCCTGGGAGGTCTCTTGAATTGGACCCCAACAAAATTAACAAGGCTGAGATCTTGGGAAAATAACAAGGCCCTTTTCCTGGCCTCACAAACAGTATCTTCTCACAAAGTCTCATGCAGCTTGCCAGCAAACTGAACCCTTCATGTCAGGGTCCATGCCCCTACCCAGTAAAGGGTTCCGGAAGAAGCCTGAAGGTTTGGAAATTAGCAACAAAAGCCAGATTGTTTTTTGTGGAACTGAACTGGGGTTTTGTCGGCACCTGCACAATGCCGTAGCCTTTCACATTATTCCCTTTCTGAGCAAGCAACTGAAGAGGGTCCAATTATTCTGTACTTCTAATTCAAGGCACAGATAGCCAAGCATTTGTATTCTCCAGGAAGTGGAAAAGGGGTTTGGGATCAGCAGCTTCTTGAGTCACATCCTTATTCAAGTGAAAGTAGCAACGGGAGGTTCAGAATCAGCAGTCAAGATCTGCTAGCTTTAAAGATGAAGCAAAGTTGTAGGTAACTTTGGGAGCAGATAGGTGAGGAAGTATCTTATGTGGTACAGCCAAGCTAAAGTGAATGCCCAGGGAGATCAGAAGAAATAGAAGTAGGCAGGAAGCATCAAGAGAATAATGCAGTTGGAAAGAAAGCTTTCCTCATCTATACCCTTCAGATAAGTTGGACTACAATTCCCAACATTCTTGATGTGGTAATCTCTACTTCAGAGGTCTTCAAATTTGGCAACTTTAAGACTTGTGGACTTCAACTCCCAGAATTCATAGCTGGCTGGAGAATTCTGGGAGTTGAAGTCCACACACGTCTTAAAGTTGCCAAGTTGGGGAACCTCTGAAGTAGAGAACCCCTGCTCTACTTCAACATATCTGTACGGAGATTGTTTTAAAGTATAGGCCCTGGGAGTATGTACGTTATACTACTTGGACCTTTATATGGGCAGTAGAAGGTTTTTTTTTTAATTGCACTGGATGTCGTCTTGGCTCCTGTGCAATTGGCTTAGCCATAACTGCAATAGTGCTTGTACCAGTGTGCCAAAGTCCCATTGCTTTGGCTCTGGATCAAGGATATGAGACTTTACAGGAGATAATTTTTATATACTGCTGTTATAAAAGTGCATCATACCAATACTGTTTGGAAGAATGGGGCATCTGTGTAGAAAGAGGATTTCTATGGAAAGAAACCATAGTTCCCAATTATACAAACATACCTTTATGGATACATGTATGTGTGAGATTTTACACACGCACATGGACACAAAATGTGCTATCGATTGCTGTCTTCTACTTCAAGCGATCACATAGAAAGATGTTCTCTATGACGATCTATACCCACAATAGTATATGAAAAAGGTTTTCAGAAATGGGGTAAAGAGAAACTGCCTGGGGAACAATCAAATGAGAGAGTACAGCTCACAGCGACCTAATGGGCAGTGAAAGAGGATGAGAAGAGACTCTCCCTAGTTTCTCAGGCTGTAAAGGAAACAGTGGGGAGATTTATACTTTTAGATTTGCCAAGATGGTAAATGTAGCCTTACAATACAGTAGAAGTAACTCATCTGGTCAGTTTCCTACCTGGTATTCCTGGGAAGGCAGACAATCCTAACTTGGTTTTTCAGGTTTTCCAATGGTGTACTCTTCACCACTGCAACTGAGTACATCACCCTCGCTGTTGATCATACTCTTTCCTGGGATTAAACCCTTTTTCAGAGAAAATTTCCCTTTTCACATAATGTATCCAAAGTAGGGTAATCTGAAACACAAAGAAAAATAATAGCAGTTTAGAAAGGCAGTGAATCCAAATGTAAGAATGGCAGAGAAAGTCTTTTCCTCTGTAACAATTTTCCATTCAGAAGAATCCCTTTAATATGTTTTTCCATGAAGAGAAACAGGGTTTGGTTAGTGATTCTGGGAAGAAAACAAACTGGCTCGAGACTTGATAGCCATGTGGATACTTTTTGGCTTAAATTCCAAGAGTACTTGGGGTTGATTTTTATTTAAAAAATATGTTGGAGGGAAACCTTTCTCAATCTGTGGGGTTTCCCTTCATTGCTTGTGCCTCAGTTTGGTCACCAAGTATGGTTTATCCAAGTAAGGTGAACAAGGCATTGTCTTGCATTCATCTTGGGATACTTGTGGAATTGAGAGGTAGTTCGACTTTTCCACATGATGAATAGACACACCCCTTCCTGGTTTCTTCCACAGTTGAATGGGGCATGTATGGCCCACTCAGCTAAGAAGAATTTATTTAGGAAGTAATAAATGCCTTTGATGCTTCCTTCCTTGAAGGAAACTGTAATATGCTCTCTCTTGAAGAAACTATTTTAGTTCTGGTATTTTGCATAACATTTGCTTTTCGGGGAAATCTGTTGAGAAAAGGGAAGGAGATTCAATTAGAAACAAACTAATAGCTGGATACCCATGCTTTGCTACGAAACTATGTGATCTGGCTTGATAAATCGACACTTACAGTTTGAATATTAATGAGTAGTTACCATTGGCCTCTCCTCTCCCTCAGGCTGGCCCCATTGATCCTCTCCTATCCCCTTCTCTCCCTCAGGCTTGCCCCATTGTTTAAACTCCCAGCCAGCAGGCCGGATGAGTCATGCTCTGGTCACACCCATGCCCAAGTGGCAGTTGGAACAGAGTTCTTTTCAGGTGGGGAGGGAGTAGAATGCCTAATTCCTTAGCATCAGAGCGTGTTAATAATAATATAAGAAATACTAATGATCTGATGGTAATTTCAAAAAATCCTTTCTTGGTGAGCACTTAGAAGGCAAGAAGAACATACGTGCCAAATTTCAAGTTTGTAGGCTTTACAGTTCTGGAGATTTTATGACATTGCATGAGTGGTATTTCACTTATATATATATATATATATATATATATATATATATATATATAGATAGATAGATAGATAGATAGATAGATAGATAGATAGATAGATATGAAGAGAACAAATTATATAGATTTCTTTCAAACAGGGTTCAACTCTAGTCTTAGGACATTGAACTTTGGCCACTCTAGTCAATAATCTTTGTCTTGATTTGAATGGGGAAGTCCATTAATCTCTTGGCAGCTTTTGTTAATGCTGGTCACGATACTCCTTGATTACCAGCAAGGTTTGGGAGTAAAGAGCACCATATTATGTCAATGATCATGGGGGAATAGTGGTCAAATCCTTCGGTTCTCCAAAATGAGATATCACAAGACTTACCATCTTGTTATTTAACACCTAGATGGAGTTTCTGGGAAAAGTCATCAATTAGTTAGGGATGAGATGTCATCAATATGCTGATGACACTCTTAGGGTCTGAATAGGGACAAATAAGATGGGGGTTTTTTTGCTTTTAATTGTTGAGATATTCTGTATTCATTGGGTCATCTGCACTATCTAGAATCAGCCCAAATGGGTGATCAATAAATTTTGGTCTTAAATAAATACATCTGACAGATACGAGTAAAGCAATGTTAATGTGGCTTGTAGTTTATAGCTGAAACTTTAATTCTAAGTGTCCTACCTTAGAAGGAAATTCCATTAATTTTACTGGGAATATCTTTAAACTGACAAACTGAAAGTATGGATCTTTTCAGGCCTAAGAAAAGGTTCATATACTATTTTATAAATCATATACATGATTAAAAATATGGATCCTTCTCCCATTCTTGTTTGTAACCTAAGGCCTTACATTCAAGGGATACAAACCTAGATGGAAATGGGTGGAAATAATACAAATGGACAGAAATATTACACTTGCAAAGTCAATGTGACGATACAGAAGAATTATCTGTGGTGCACAACAAAGCTATTTTTTGCATTTTCATATGCAACAACATTTTGACCTGGACTTGAGAGTGCTAAGTGTAAATGAGAATGAAACCACATGCTGTGAAATTTAAAGAACTTTCTCTCAATTATGACTTTTAATAGGAAAGACTGTTTTCATTAACACATCTATATGACACCTAAATAATGGGGCACTTATCCACACTAGGTATTTACAGATGTTCTGTTCCCCGGGATTTTTAATAACAAAACCTCCACTCAGATCTGCTTCAAAATTACTAATTTTATAGACCTAGAAAAATAGTCCACATCAGAAATCAAAACCAACACATTCAAGTTAAGTTTATCTAAGAAATTCAGCAGTTGCAATCACAACAGAAGCCCCTCATTATTTATGACCTTTGAGCATAAGAAAGCATCACTTACTTATATCTATTAATTCATCAATAAATTAAACTGGCACAAGGAACTGTGTAGCAAATGCGCACACAGCACTTATGCAGTGCCTGTATTATACAATTACATTACCAAAGCAGTTCTTTTCCTCTTTCCCAGTTACCTGAGAAATAGAACATTCTGTTAACATCCCTTCTCCTCCCCTCCATGTTTTTTTTTGTCTTCCTGCTTAAAGCACAGTGGCTTATCTGAAATGAAAAATCCAAGGAAAACCTCTGACATTTTTTAGAAAGGTTTTTGATTAAAATAATAGGTAGGCAAGATGTGCCACAAGAATGAAGGAAGAGGACACCAGATGTAAGAAATTACAGAAGGAGTTTTTAATTAGCAAAGGTACAAAGCAATGGAAGGCAGATGGTGACAATATTTTTCAAATTCCTGCCTCGGGAAATATAAATATATATATTTGTATTTTCACAGCCTCTCCTGCTAAACTAGGAATCTGGGAAACAAGGAGATAGAGGAAGACTGAATACCCCATTGTGCTTCATTAGGAAGACAAATGAACTCTTTAGAAGAAAGATGAGACTTTACCTTAGACAGAGCAAGAGAGGAAGCCACAAGGGATATGGTGTATGTTCTTAAAGCAACTTGATCTTAGTGCTTGTGAAAATAACCCTCCTTAAGAGAACTGCATCATTACTGCAGCTGATTCTAAGGGCAAGTTTTATAGCTCTGCCTGATAATGACATTAGATCTGTAATCTCACTTAGCTAACTGAAAGAAAAGGGTGAGAATATTTGTCAGATGTTCCCTTAGAACAAAAATGCTTTTTGTTCATTTTCTAACTTGTAGAAAAGCTGTAACCTTTAGAGAAGATGCCATCATAGTTGTCAAATTCTAGGCTGACCTTCCCATTTTTGTAGCATCATAGTGCAATGGAGAAAGGATAGCTAGCTCAGGAATTATGGAATGCATTGAAACAGCTTTTCTAGCATAGAGTTTTTAAAACTTGAATAAATTGTTTCCAAGATGTCTTTTTGTCATCTTAAATAATTTTAACTTATTGTATTTGCTCTTCTATACAAGCAGAAGTATGTGACCAGTGAACAGGTTCAAGTAACAATTAATGATAACTTTGGCTTGGATGCAGGAACTCAAATTCAAATCTTCAAATTTATGTGTTATTGGATGAATTCCATGCCAGCACTTATAATACTTTGTGGTTTGTTTCAAAGGGACAGGGAAAACAATGATAGGCAAATTGTGTGATAAGGTGAGTAAAAAGACAATGGACAGAAATAGTCATAGTTAGGACTGGAAATAAAGGAATACAAAGAAAGGCAGTTCCACAACTGGTGGCAATAGTTATTATAAAATAACCATGATTAATCTGAACCACAACAATCACTCCAAAATAAAGAAAATATAAGCTTTTGTGGTGCATAGCACACTGATAGCTGAAAGTGATGAAAGGAAGAAAAGTGGTAAATAAATTAATAAAATAAATAATCAAATACAAATCAGGATTTCAAAAAACTAGATAAAGTAGTTCTTCACATTAATATCTATGTGAAACCAAAGGAATGTCTGTACCAGTTGCAAAACACTAACTCAAATCAAACACCTGATGATGTGCTAGAGCAGGGTTGTCAAACTTGCGGCTCACAGGCTGGATGTGTTATGTGCTGATCACGCTCACCCCATTTTAGAGAAAGGGGGAAAAGTCCTGATACATCATGTGATGACAACATGATGGCATGACACCCCTCTCCTAAAGCATTCTTATTGGGAAAGGGGCTGGGCAGATTGTTTTATCATATTTTATTTCTGCTGTTTGCTTTAAATAAATGAATTCATTTGTACAGCTGAAGAGCACTTGGCCTTTAATAATCCTATATATATATATAGAGCCCTTGACTTATGACCATAGTTGGAACAGGAATTTTGATCTCTAAGCAATGACCAAACCCAATTTTACAACTATTTTTACCCCAGTTGTTAAGCAAATCCAGCTTCTCTAAGTGACTTTGCCTGTCAGGTATCATCTACAAATCGCAATCAAAAATGCTGAAATCATCATAAATATGGGCCAGTTACAAGATGCCTAAACTGCAACCACATGATTATGGGGATGATAAGATAGTGTAATTGAGAAAATGGGTTGTAAATAACTTTTTCTAAGGCCATCATAACTTTGAAATGAACTGTTGTAAGTCAAGATTTACCTGTACTATATTTTTAGAAGAAATCTTTATTGAGTGCAATGAAACATACTTTAAGTACACACATATAGCTTTGTAGCAGCTTAATTTAAGAATAAAAGCATAAGAATCTTATAAAACAAATGATTAAGTGGACCTGTGAAAACAAGTATGGTTTTAAAAGCCAAGGCCTGAATCCCACATCTTGATTCATATCTGTAATTAGAAAAAAAGAATTTCATTAAGTTCCCTAACATCTCCAAGTTCATTTGATTAAATCCCATTGGGTACTTCTTGTGGGGTTAGGTTACATCAAATAATATAAATTCACCATAAAGATTGTATAGCTATATCATTATTATTTGGTTACTGACTCCTGTAACTGAAAAGGAAGAGGCTATATTTTCATTAATCTACTGAATTAGCATCTATTTTGCACATCATTCTCCAAGGACAGCAGCTATTATCCTCACAAATACAGAATTCTGCTCCAGAAAAGAAATTGAAATAGTTAGCATACTGTACACAAATAGCAACAAGTTGACACAAACCTATAGTATTTCCATCTGACAATTGTTTTATCTGTTTTCCCTTCAGAAAGACTTTCAGAGGAATTTTTGCACATTTTTGCACTTGCAGAAGATATCTGGAAGGTTCTGTTCAGCTTCCAATTCTACTTCAATCAGGCAATCCCTCTGACTGGTTTCACCATGAAAGCAAATATATGTGTCCCAGGATAATGTTGCAGGTCCAATCTGACTTGGTCACCAGAACAAGAGGTTTAGTCTTCTGAGTTTCAGACTCATGCCGGGGATGCCCTCCAGCATGAGTCCGAAAGCTTGCAAGACTAAACTTCTGACTTGTTTATCCAAAAAAAATAAATAAATCTTGGATTGTGGGTTTCTGCAGGAGTATCTGAGAAAGGGCAACAGTTCTATAGAAAGTAAATAGAAAACTTAAGGAACAATGTTGGAAATGCTTTAGAGTACAATTTTGTGTCTCTGAGTACCATGGTTGTCCATTATGATGTCCCCTGCCTGTGACACTCTTCTTTGGGAGATAAATATTTTCCCATTTCCAATCATGCAAGTATCTCTGTCTCTTCTGCTGTGGTACTATCGTGCCCAACTATGAGCAGCAGCGAGATGTTTCATACCATTGCTTTTTTGGGGATGTCAACTAGACCCTAATTTAATTCCTTCTTATTTTGCAGGAAATTATTTTTGTGGCCTAGAATTTGTAGGTGCCTTAAGCGTGTCTGGACCACTGCTAAGAGACCCCACGATCTTCACTTTCTTAAACTATCTGCAAGAGGATCCTTGAGGGTGCCTAGGAACCAACCTGATTGTGAGGCTGGGGGGGGGGAGAGAAGAGGGAGGTCGACCCTCCTTTTACAGTCTTGTGGAGGAAGCGTCCTCGGCAATTTGGAGCTTAGATGCGTTGGTACCCATCTGAAACGGAAACGTGGGGAAAAGGGTAGGCCGGGACGAGTAAGACCAATCTGACCCCTCAGACGCTTAGTCCCCGGAGAATAAAAGCAGGTGCTCTCGGTTGGCGGAACCGGGACGGGGTCCTTGCAGGTCATTCGGAGGAAGCATCGTACACGTGTCCCAGGCCTCCCTGTAGTCACGCGCCCACGCGCATGTCACGAGATCGCGGTGGTGGGGGGAGGAGGGGAAAATCCTCGGGAGAGGATTCGAACGGGCTGCCTGCTGCAGCCGCCGCCGCCACCACCACCACCCGCGAGCCGGTAAGCCTTTGCTTAGGCGAGTCCCTTCCCGGGCCTAGACGGGGGCTCGGATGTCCGCGTGCACGCGCGCTGGGATAGCGGGCGGGGGCGATGTCCCCGCAGGCAGGATGCGCTGAGCATTACCTAGTTGCCATAGAAACCAGCCAAAAAAAAAAAGAGGTTGGCGGCCGGCCGGTGGCTAGAAGGAGGGTGGGAGAGGAGAGCGATTTGCCTGCAGTCTTTGCGAAGCAACAGCTTTAGCCGCAGCTTCGCCGAAAGAAACCGACGGCCCCGCTAGAGCGCTTGAGAGCGGGGAGTGGAGAGGGGGCGAGCGGGGAGTGGAGGGGGGCGGACGGGAAAGAAACCAACATCGCCTCGGGTCTGACTCCTCGGGCTCTCTCTCGAAGAGAGGGGGGACGGTCTCGCTGTGCCTCCCACTCTAAGGACCGGCCGGGCAGAGCCACGCAGGTAAGCCCTCCTCCCTCCTTCCTTCCCTCCCTCCCCGGCGAAAAAAGAAACGCAGCAAAGGACGTGCCTGGGGCGGACCTTCGGCATCTTCTCTCGCGTCCGTCCCCCCCCCCCCCCCTGCTCCCGGTGGATTGAGGCTGGAAAAGAGGGAGCCAAAGTCTGGCTGTTTCTGGATGCCGTGTAGGTATACGGGCACGTCTGAGAGGCAGTCGGGGGCTCCTGGAGCTGGCATTAGTGGGGAACTTGTTGGGCTTGTGCCTTTCTGGCTTCCGATCATTGCATCGTTATTGTTGTTCATGCTACCAGTAGTATTGCTACTGATATTATTTATTACCCCGTTCCCCCTGGTATTTCACCTGGCCTGGGCTGCATCCCGCAATGGGCAGGTGCGTTGCCCTGACTGGACTGGACTGAAATGAGTTCGGGCTACACCGCTCTCGCCTGATGAGGAAGGAGAGGCGAGCGTGTGGCCGAACAGTTGTTTCTTTCCACCTCACATGTAGACTTTGATGGATTGAGTCGATCGCTGCAGAACTGACCCGCCATGGGGCAATCAGGCAAACGCTATCACTCCCCCCCCTCCCCGGCTGTTTTGCAACTGTGGTGACGCATTGAGACTGACCTTTCAGGCTTTAGGTGTTTGCACCATTCTCTCTTAAGAAGAAACTGCATTGCTTTTTTATGGTGGTGGTGGTGTTTTTTAAAAATGATTGGTTGGTTTTCTTTTAAGAAAGGTTGTTGGGCTGTTTGATGTGTCTCATCACCATGAAAGGGAGGGCATTCCATTTAGCTTTTTTTGTTGTTCAAAGAATAGTATAACTATTGGGGGGGGGGGCAGAACATCTTGCCTCTTTTCATCTGCCTTTCAACCTCCCTTTTGAAATTGCTATTACCAGAGCAGTCAATTAAAATTAGCAGCAGGGGAAATCAAGGCTTCTATCTATCATTTGAGTGTTATTTTAGGGATCTGCAATACTTCCATTATTAATCTAGGGTTAGAGTTAGGAATTTGGAAGTCAGCATGGACATAGAACCAAGCAAGATCAGTGGAGGCCTAGGGCGCAGGGAATGCCAAAATCTTTTTAGCTAAGCTATATTTCTTGCTTCACAGTGTACTGAACCTTATCCAGCAAGATGCCCTCCAGGTGTCTTAGAATTGCAGCTCCTAAAATTCCATGCTGGCTAGGAATTTTGCCAACTGCAATCCTAATGCATCTGGTGGGCACTAGGTTGGGAACGTCTAGTGTAAAATGAATGGTTTGGTTAGAGAAAAAAACTATGGGTAAACATCAGAGCTGTCCTTTTTCTCATAAACAACAATCTGGGATTGTGATTAAATGTGCCCTGTGATTAAAAAAAAGGCTTTAAAATATAGACTTGATTTAAAGGAACAAGCCAAAATAAAAAAGATGAACTGTGTCTCAGATTATGTAGCATTCTTAGATATATAATCTGAAACCAAGATCACTTGTCTTTCCTTATGCTTTCTTGCAGTTTGATTCATGCAGGGCTATTAGGAATGTCTTGAAATCATGTTTCTGAAATTATAATAACATATAGGTTTTATAGTAATGATGATCAAAATGTGACCATTAGGGCATGATGTGACAACCATAGGCAGAGAGCTAATACAGCAGCAATATGTTGAGATGATTGTGTGCTCAAATGGCAATGTAAATGGAGCTCTTTGAACCCCAGTGGTTTTTTTCAGTTGCATTATTTTTCTGGATTTTTGAGCTACAATCTTGAAATACCATTTTCTAGACATCACTGATGCACCTAATGCAGTCAGCGAATCTTAATCCTTTGCTCCTTTATAAAAACTTCAAAAAAATTAGAAATCAGGATTATTTGAACTGATATATTGTCCTTAATACATTACACACACTCCATTTTGAACTTAATGTTGTCTGACTTTGCCTGCAGCCCTGAATACATTCTATCCAGTAACCAGATCTCTTCTTGGGCTTCTTGTCTTCATACTCTCATAAATACATTTATTTAACATTAGCTTGCTTCCCCCTGCCCCACACAACAATTGTCTTCCTCCAAACATCATTTTTCAAGTCCTTACACAACAGAAAAAACTAAGTGATGTCAGTACAAATTAGGACTTGTCAATAGGATTTCTTTGGCAGAAGTGGCACCCTGAAACAGCTCTTTGCATCAATTCTGTATTTGAATAAAGGCCAACAGATTCAGCATTCTGCTTCATCAGTTGTTAATGAAATCAGCTGAAAATATCAAGATATTTCAGAAATTTATCTTTGCCATGACTGTAAGCACCCCCAGGCAGGGATGTGCTATACAAAAAATAGAATGAAGTGAATGAAGTTCAGTAATGAAAATATTTTAGGGATCTATGTGGTGAGATGATAAATATTTAGAATGTCATTCTAGTTTTCTCAAAGTGGAGAAGAATAATACTGTATATACCAGAATACAAATAATGAGGAAAATGCAGGTGTTTTCCTTTCCAAATACTGCATTAGGGCATGTCCAAATATAGGTTCCAGGGAGATTGCAATGTTTTATCTCTGTCATAATGTGGCTAAAGGAGGATTGATAATCAGTTATGTGTTGTGAGGATAAGTGGGCATCTGAGGTCTTGTCATGAAAGAACAAATGTAATAGCTACAGTACATATGCTTCTGAAATCATTACATTGTCCTATACCCATCAGGTTTCGCTGACTGAGAAAAATCTCTCAATCTGGCAATTGTTTAGTTGTTTACTTTAGGCAATATATTCATCTAATGGTGATTTTAAAAAAATCAGTCTGTGACTCAAAATTGGTAAACAATACTGGTTTTTGCAAGTTTTCATCTTTGCTTCATACCCCAGAAGGAATGAGAATGCATTGATAAAGGAAATAAAAGATAGCAGGAAATATATGGAGATTTTATTAGAATAATTTTACATCCAAAATGCTGAAAAGAAAAAGGGGGGGAAAGGCTAGCTTAAAGCAATCATCAATTTCCCCTATATGTAAGGATAAATAAAAATTGATGGTCAAGAAATAAGAAATCACAAAAAGTTAGATCATTTGAAAAGCAGAAACTATGATTATATAATACTGTATAATGCATAGTGTTGCCCAGAATTATAAAATATTGGGGTGGCCTATAAATCTCATAAACAAATACCCTTATTGAAAAGAATATGGTATTGACATATTTTCAGGTTATTTATATTTTCTCTTTTATAATGTACATGGCAAAGGTCCAATGACTGCCAAGTAATACAAGAGACCTTGAGATATTAAATTATGATCATCCATTTTGAATGGATAGCTTCCTTAACCTATGATGATTTTAGTGGCCAGTTGCACAATGAAATATAAACTTTAAACAACCCACAGCTTTTTCTACTGTGATGACTTCTTAACCCATGTTTGTGTTTGTGTGTGTGTGTGTGTGTATGTATGTATATATTTGAATAAGGGTATTTATTTTATTGTACCGTTATGATTAATTACAAATTAAACTTTCATTTTATATATCAACTGAAAGCATTCACATATATAGTTTGGTTGTAATCCTTTCAACAATTCTGTTAAGGAGGTCGGGAATAGGTTATCACATTGTGTTACACTCGATTTGTTTTAACCATAGTTTGTTGACTAAGCTACAAATTCTATGTTTATTGAAAGCATAAGCCATGGCTATTATTATAGAAATCAGGTTATGATTTCATGATAGTTATTTTCCTACATAATAAAGATCTTACGACCAAGGCTGAAAAAAGAGCAACCTGCTTTAAGATTACAGAAATCAACCATGGACTACATGAATCATTGCACAATCTTTAACTATGGTGGTGTATCTTCTCTTAAGAAGAATCATAACTGATTCGAGGACAAAACATTTTGGTGCCTGAGGTAAAAGAGCAAATAATACCCTCACCAAATGTCAGTGAGAATGCATAGTATACAAAATAAATCTTCACTAATAAAGTTGCTATGTTAGGTACAAGATAATTTGAATAATAATGACTAAACAGGTTGTGTGAATTCTCAAACTCTCCACTTCTCATATAACTTTTTAAATATATATTTTGATACAAAAGCTTACAGAAGTTCAGTAGGACATTTGGTTCTCTATTGGACTTTGCTGTTTGTATCTGTATAACATTTTTGCTCATGAATTATTAAGGCAAAGATGTGCTGGTATGTAGAAATATGGGTTATGCTTGCTGTTTATTACAAATAGCGGTAAAAGCATTAGACTTTTCTTGGCACAGCATGTGAATTAACCTTTGTTCAGAACTGTAGTACACAGAAATACATATACAGGACCAAGCATAGAAGTTGCTGATGCTTAAAAGCAAATTGGCTCGGATATCTTATTTCACTCGCTAGCTTAATAGGAGCTGAAGCAGGAAATTTGGTGTTGCATGGCACCAAAAATACAAGTGTGGGGGCTTATGCATACTGCCTGGTGGTCCTCTTGTCAGAACAGGCTGGCAACCATTTCTAAAGAGAATTAGGTGGCAGATAAATTAATAAATTAATCCTTTATTAATCCCCCACATGTCAATGTTTTTTTGGGGGGGGCACACCTTTCTATTATCTCAAGTACTCCTTCTGTTTTGGATATCTTACCTCAGTTTGTTGCAGGCTAACCTAAATACTTCACTGGTGACTTCTCAGAGGCAAAGGCAAGAAGCAGGGGTGAAATTCAGCAGGTTCTGACAGGTTCTGGAGAACCGGTAGTTGAAATTTTGAGTAGTTCGGAGAACAGGCAAATACCACCTCTGACTGGCCCCAGAGTGGGGTGGGAATGGAGATTTTGCAGTATCCTTCCCCTACCACGCCCATCAAGCCACGCCGACAGAACCGGTAGTAAAAAAAAATGAATTTAACCACTGGCAAGAAGTCCCTTCAATTAAGTCACTGCTTACAATATCTCTGTTACATTTTGGATCTACTCTTACCAAGAAGAGTAACCAAGCTCTAGTAGTACAATAGTTATAATGCTTACTACAGGTAGTCCTGGACTTATAACCACAATTGATCCCAAAATTTCTGTTGTTAAGTGAAACATTTATTAAGTGAGTTTTGCCTCAATTTATGACCTTTCTTGCCACAGTTGTTAACTGAATCACTGCAGTTGATAAGTTAATAACATGGTTGTTACGTGAATCTGGCTTCCCCATTGATTTTGCTCATCAAAAGGTTGTGAAAGGTGGTCATATGACCTTGGGACACAGCAATGATCATAAGTATGAACCAGTTGTTAAGCATCTGAATTTTGATCACATGATCATGGGGCTGCTACAAAGGTTGTGTGAAAAATTGTCATAGGTCACTTTTTTCAGTGCCATTGTGCCTTTGAATGGTCACTAAATAAACTATTGTAAGGTGAGGACTTCCTGTATAATGCTTTGTAAAAAGAAGGCTGTTTATCTGAAACCTGGCAGAAATATTATTTACCAGTCTGTGGCTGGAAAAGGAATAAATAAGCTTAAAATAAGCAAACAAACACAGGAAAAAGTAGGAAATTCAGGGAAAGAAATCTAGCAATTTTTTAAAACTGCCAGTTTTTAAACCAACAGATTACCATTTACAAGGCAAATACTATTATCATTTATTCTGTTATTTAGTGTTCATAATAAATATGCAAAATACATTAGAAAGCATAAGGGTACTAAGAAGGTGTTTTTAAAGTGCTTGCTATGTCTACATGAAAGTGCATTTAATACCTTAACGTTGTGTACATAAATCCAATTAAATTATTGTTATGTTACATTGTGTTGTTATGTTATGTTGCTATGTTTAGTGTGCCAATTAATATATTGGCATTGCTTTCCTGGAAAGAAAGATGGGAAGGTACATCAGGTGAATTGTCCAATGGGAGGGCTTAGTCGCCTGCTATATCAATAGCAATAGAATTTAGACTTGTATACCATTCCATAGAGCTTTACAGCACTCTCTGGATGGTTTACAGTGTCAGCATATTGCCACCAAAAATCTAGATCCTCATTTTACTGACCTCGGAAGGATGGAAGGCTGACTCAACCTGCTATCTGGGATGATACCTGCAAATTGTTGACACAGCATTTTAGCCTGGACAATTTAAGCCGTTAATGCAAATATGTCATTAGAATGTTTCAGAATGATTTTTTAAAAAATGCACTTCCAGAATGTAATTCTTGATATGATGTTTAAACATGTAATACATGTTGTAAATATTTTGATCAACAAGAATTTGGCTTCAATTTTTGCTCAGAAAGGATCAAAATTAGTTGATTTTGAGTTGATCACTATGTCTCAGCCTAATTTATCTCAAAGAATTATAGTCAAAATAAAAAAAATGGAGCATTGCTTTTGAGTAGAGATTGCCTGATTTTAAAAAGTGACAACATCAGTTTAAGATCATCTAGTGGTGATTAATCATGAGCAACAAATGTAACCTATATCTTACGTTCCTCCACATACCCATGATTTAGAGGGCAAAAAACTAAAGAAGGCGGCTTTTGGCTTAATGTTTTTTTATACACATGCAAATTTTTTTAAAATGTTGATTAGATAGGATCCATGTCAAATTCCACAGGACTTCATATAAATAACGTCTAATGCAATGAAGGGAAAGAAAATATCTCAAGACATTCAGATGCAGAAGAGTTAATCAAATCTAAACCTGCCAGTCTAGATAGTGGGCAGAACCAGCAAAGTCTAGTGAGACTCAAACGCAGCAGGAAGGTTTCCATTTTTCTCTGATGAATTTTAAAAAGAGATGGAGCTAGCTCTATTTTTCCTTTTGCTGTTGTTGTTGTTTCCTTTCTATCATGGGAATACAGCATCTCAGTTTGACTCCAGCCAGGTAAGAGTACGTTATTACCCTAGAAGAAGGTGGGAGAATCAAAAGAAGTTAAGAGAGGAGAGAGAAGAGAGGAGAGGAGGAGAGGGAATGAATCTCTTTGTGTAATGTAGTAGTTGGAAGATTAGCTACAAAATGGATTCATATTTTTCTCTTCCTTTTCTCCCACTGCTTTGAATTTTCAGTTCGGTCCTTAGTCGTAATTTACCCTATATAATAAACCACTGGAATCTGCTTCTGAAATCAGCAATCCTATTCTGGCAGGGAGACAGAATACAATCTGTCCTAGCCACTTTGTTCATTGAAATAAGGCTAGTAGGCTGAATAAAGGTAAAGAGAGGGATACATAATTCAGATGAACACAAATTGGTTTTATTTGTAGATGACATTCTTCTGTTTATTTTTAAGCCTCACACTACTGTCTAGTGTTGATCAAAAGATAAATGCCTAGCAGGTTACTGTACTAACTGATCCAAATCAGTTGCCTATAGGTGAAAGTTTGTTATCCATCCCTTTAAGGAATATCAATTCTGATTTCTATCGAATCCATTAAATATCTAAGTATGTGTATACTAAAGGATCTAACTCTTTTAGCAACATGTAATGCATAGTCAGATTTCTTCAGATATTGATAGATGGGAGTCATTAAACCTTATCCTTTGGGGAAAGGTGAATCCTTCCAAAATGAATATTATTCCCAGTTTAATTAATATTCCGTGAGGAATTCCAGTTTATATATCTGGCAAAGATTTCCAGAACATACATTGTTTAAAAATTTTCTATGGGATTATTTAATTCCAATAATTTATTTACAGAAAATGCAATTGCAATTAATGAAAGAAGATTCAGCTTTCCAAATCTCGATTTATAACATCATGTTTACCTATTGTTAATTTTTAAATATTGATGCCCAGCAGTTGGTGTTAATGTTCTGATTTGGGCAACTTTGGAATGGATGCAGAGCAGTAGGATCTAAATATATTACAACTCCATATGTTTGGAAACAAATACTTCACTAAGAAACTATGAAATTGAACTTCTAATGAAAAAAGGTTTCTCATGCTAAAATGACTTTATAGAATGGAGGAGGATATATTTGATATGTTGCCACAGTGGTGGGTTCTTTTTTTTTGAAAATTTTTATTTTATTTTAATTGAACAAAAACACAAAAAAAGAATCATCCTTCATTACATCTTGTAGAAAGTGTGTCGATTGGTTACAGATAACTTTCGTGCATTTCTTCCACAGTCATTACTTATAGTTCATATTAGATTATACACTTTAAATCAAAAATCTTTGTATATCTTACTATCAGTGTACCACAATTCTCATTTGACTACAATTATTTGAACATGCTTTTACTTCAAATCATTCATACTTAAAGACACATTCACATAATGGCATTCATTAACTATTTCAAAAAATCCTCCAATAACATTACACCTTTATAACATCTTTATTTTAAATAAAAGTCAATTAATAAAGTTTCTAAACCTTCCCCCCCTTTTATCCAACTCACTGTTTAGAATTTATATCCAAGTTACTTTTGCCAATACCATAGCATGTATATATTGTTAAACAATGACCATTAACATTTCCTTGTTATTATTATAATTGGCTTAAAATCATTTACTTTTTATGTCCCATCTCCTCTCGTCAGACCCCCCCTCCAAAAAAAACCCTTACACCTTTATAACAAGATCTAAATAAAAATTTGTTAATAAAATTTTATAGGTCTTTTTCCCAAGTCACAATTTGCAATTTATATCCAAATTTATTTTACTAGCTTACCATACATGTGTATATCATTAAGTTGTATCAATTTTCATTTCCTTATTGTTATTATAGTTAATTAATTGTTAGCGAATAAATATTTGATAATAATCTAAAACAATCTAAGAGTTACAGATTCCCACTTATTAATCACCAAAATCAACTAATTTTTTATTATCAACTTTCATTATCAACCTGTATCTTTCCAGTAACAAAACAGTCTTATCTCTCTTGCCAATTGTGATGTCAGTCTTCTTTTTATCTCCTTTATAAGGTTTTTATAGACTTCTCTCCACAGTTTGTTGCTTGAAGGGTCTCTCAGATAATCTCGTTGCCCACCAGTTGCTACTAAAATTAGCTTGTCTTTGGTTGTCAATCTTGCTTCTGAAAAATAATTCTCTTCTTATGTTTATCATCATTAGTATTTTTTTCTTCTGTGTCCTGGAATCTGGGGTAGAGCTCCAATTTGTTGAATTCCCTTTTCCATATTCCCTTCTTTCCACTTTCACCCACATTTGCTCCATTAATAAATTCTTCTATTGTCTTATCTTTATCTTCTATATCTTCATTCTCCCCTTTAATTTTGGGGGCTCCAACCCCATCATCTTTTGCTGTGAGGAAGACTATCTTTCCAACTTCTTCTCAATTCTCCCATATCCTTCCAATAGATTTTGAATTCTAGCCAAGATATTTTGGAATTTTAAGGTTTCCTCATCTGAATATTGATCCATGTTTCCAAAAGAGAAGAAAGAAAGGAAAATAACTAATAGCCAGTGCTACTCTAGCCTTCCAGGCCTCTTTTATTTTTTATTTTAGATTGACTTGAACACCAGTTCTTTTATGATCTTCAAAGGAGAAGGGTTCTGTTTCCCCCACCTTTCTTTCCCCTACCAAAATAGTTCTCAGAGGCACCTGTCAAAACAATTCGTGCCCTTGGCTCTTTATCAGTTTCTGTAAACAAGTTGCAAACCCTTCAGCTATAAAGTTAGTGAAATCAAATAAGGAAAGAAAAGAGATATGTTGTTTCAAAAACCCCAGCCTCTGACCTCCAAGTGGCAGTGTGCTAATTTTTCACCTTCTAATATTTATCTCTGGCTTATAGGAAAAAAAAGTTCTTTAGGTTTCTTTTAGTGAGATTTAATAACAAGTAATAGGAAGAATTATTAAAATAAGAATCCAGAAGTCAAAAAATAAAGCAACAAAAAGCAGAAGAAAAAAAAATCAATCCGTTCACTTTAAGAGGAGAAATGAAAAACTTTGCGAGCACTTCAATCCACAAAGAATAGTTACAAAGAAAAAAAACTTTCCACAGCAATCCAATTAGGGTTATTTTCGCTGCTCAGTTCTTTTGCTTAAGGATCTAATTTGGCTTTAAAGAAAAATTTGGGCAGTCTTTAGCAAAATAGAAAAATACTTCACCAGATGGACTCACTTTCTCTTTTCACTTCCTTCCTTCTGAAGCGTCCCAATTTCATCAGCCTGGGGGCTGCCTGTTTACCGGCGGCTTGAAGCACTTCCCTTGGGTCAATCAGGGACTTTGCGATGTCCCTTAGACCAGCAAAGCTTTGTATTCCTGATCACCATCTCTATGTGATGGTTTATGTCTCAATGGACCGTCCAATGGCAAAAGTGTCAATGGCGGTCTCGAAGTATCGAGACCGCACATTGTGACATTTCAACGTGGCTCCTCCTTCTCCACAGAGGTGGGTTCTGGGCAGTACCATACTGAAACAGTGTTCCAGTGGGTCCACCTACCGGCCTGCGTTCCTTACTTCTTTTTGAGGGAAACAGGCTAATTGCGCACATGTGCACACCGTACGGTGCCTGTGCGACCTCGCCAAGCAGCTGGGACATGGCAGGGCGGTCATATGCACACGTGTGCACAGCGCGCAAGCCCCGAGGTAGATATCTGGCCCCATCGCAGTGTGCCGGTTGCAACAGGACCCAGAACCCACTACTGGTCTGCCACCTTGCATTATTTGTTAAATTAATAAAGGTGGGATGCAAATACCTAAACAAATAGGGAAACCCAACTTTAACAATTGAGAAAAAGATGATGATATTTTAAAAAAGGAGGAAATGGGGATATTGACCTTAAATCAACTATTAAATGATAAGGATGAATTTTTATCACATTCTATGCTAAGAGATGAATATAATCTATTCAATATAACCCAGTGCCAGCATTTACAGTTACAACATTTGCTAACTACATTGCTTTGACCAGCAGCATTTTCAGAAGTAAATTGAATTCTACAAACATAAAGGATTCTTAGCAGAATTTAAAACTATTTTTCCATCCTATCAGAAAATGCTATTTATATCGGTAATAAAATCTGTAGCCCGTGTCTCATGGGTGTGGCCATATTTTCTGGAGCGAGAGACAGGAGGCTCCAGTAGATGGTATTAACACGCCCAATTGGCCACAAGACTGGGTTGAAGCTGAAGCCCCAGCTCTGTGCTCCATCCTTTACTTCCAGTTTCATCTCAATCCGGCCAAAAAATGAGACCTATTATATTTTTTCTCCTGTATTTTTACCATTCCTAGACCCTCCTTGCAATTGCATCCTCCTTTGGAATTGCTCTCTCCTTCTGCCAGTAAGTTGCCTGGCTGGGGCATTCTATTTCTGGCCTCGAGGGACGCTATTTGCCTTGCTAACGGCTTGGAAGGCTCTGTTGCCATTACGGTGAGCTGTTTGAAGCCGCGCCAGCCATATGGCGGCAGCTCTGGTCCCTGAGCGATCGGGAGGCTTGAGGGCTCAGAATTTCCAGCTCCATGGCCTCTCGTCGCTCTAAATTGATTGCGGGAGCTTCGGCGGAAACAATGGGAGAATCCTACTGCCTTTCCCAACCCTGGCAGTAATGATAGGTGCTTTTATAATATTGAGCCAGATTTCTCCCAGGCATTGCAGCTACCCACCGTGGACCCACCTGTGGTCACCTTAGGATCACCTACCTCTCTGGTGGCCAAAGATGTGGCTGACAACCTTAAGGCAGATGACAGGAAAGTGGAGATGGCACTGAGGAAGATGTACCAGTCAGTGGCCTGGGCTATCAAGGCAATGGAGTGTGCCTTGTTCTTCAATCGTACGGATATCCTGTGGATGGAGAAGATCCAGGAATGCATCCCCCCAGAAGATGAGCGGCTCCACCAAGACCTAAACAAGTTAGTGGTGGTGGCGCAGTTTCTGGCTGATGCCACATTGAATGCCATGAACTTCACTTGTCCGTTACCTCTTGTCGCCTTCTTTGGCTCTGGAGTTGGCAAGCAGACAACAAGTCAAAGTGGCAGCTGGCGTCAACTGACTACACAGTGGGCTCTCTCTTCAGAGCTGCCCTTGACCCGGTCCTCTTGGGGGACAAGAATAAGAAGAAGGTGCTGCCCACTTCAGCAAAAAAGATGGAGCAGAAGTCTACGCCATTCTACCGCAAGCTCTCGTATCGCCCTCAGGAGCAGGAGGCTCAATAAACAGCCCAAGAAGTTACAACAGGGATAGGCCCTGTTTCTAACAATAGAGTAAGTGTCCCTTTCGAGGGGGAGGTGGTCGCCCTTACCTCCGAGACAAATAGGTCATCGCTGACCCCACCCATTGGTGGTCGCCTGGCTCTCTTCTCCGAGGCCTGGACGAAGATTTCCTCAGATGCTTGGGTGCTCAGCATGGTTACACATGGGCTTTAGCCAGAGTTCCTCCCCATTCCCCTGAACTACTTCACACATTTCCCCCCACTCAAAACATAGACAAGCGCAAGCGGATGCGTCAGGCTATTAGGCATCTGCTTGACATTGCTGCGATAGAACCGGTCCCTTCGGACCAGGTGGGTTGGGGGTTCTATTCAAACTTGTTTCTTGTGCCGAAGGCTTCGGGGGGGGGGGGGTTTGGAGGCCTATTCTCAACTTGAAACTCTTGAACCAATATCTAGTTTATCGTAAGTTCAAGATGGCCTCACTTAAGTCCATATTGGTGGGCATATGGGAGTGGGTCTACATGACCTCTATAGACGTCACGGAGGCTTATCTCCATATCCCCATTCTCCCACTGCATAGGCATTTCCTCCGGTTCTCCGATCTGGGGCACCATTACCAATACAGGGCCTTACCCTTTGGGTTGTCATCCACATCCAAATCATTCACCAAGGTGCTGGCAGTTGTGGCGACGTTCTTGAGGGGTTTCCCCATTAGATTGCATTGCTACCTGGATGACGTTCTCGTCCAGGGGGCATACCCAGGTCAGATGAGGGCGGACCTTCTGCAGGTCATAGACACCCTTCAACGGTTAGGTTTTTCTGTTAACTTTGAAAAGAGTTCTCTCACCTCATTCACTAGGATCCTTCATTTGGGGGCTGTTATAGATTCCTGTTTAGGAAAGGTTTTCCTCTCCCCGGACCGTAGGTCCAGTTTGGTTAAAATGGTTAAGCATGTCCTCAGGGACCATTATGTTCCCATAGCCCTTTTCTCCAGCTTGTTGGGAAAGCTCATATCCTGCATCAAGGTAGTACCATGGGCACGGTTACACACCAGGACTCTGCAGTGGCACCTCCTACCATTCCAGAGGGCCAACACCAGCTCGCCGGCCAAGGTCGAGGCCATCCCTCAAGTACAAATCTCCCTCAAGTGGTGGCTGTCCCCAGCCTTGGTCAAGGGGTGCGAGTTCAGGGACCAGGAGTGCCTCATAATCACCACGGATGCCAGTCTATTCGGCTGGGGGGAAACCCTGGGATCTCAGTTGGCGCAGGGTCGGTGGTCTTGGCGGGAGCTCCGACACAATATCAACAGGTTGCAGCTCCGGGTGATCCATCCGGTGCTTCGACACTTTCGGACCTCCATCGAAGGTAATCACATTCTGGTCCTCACCTGTTACGCAGGTCATTGCAGATCGTTAGTTCCCCGCCCATGAGACTTGGCTTTGGTAGGTCCCATCCACTGGAGCCTCCTGTCCCTCACTCCAGAAAATGGCAGTTGGTCTTATCTGAACTACTATTTTCGGGGCTGGGACAAGAGGCTCCAGTTCCCACCCTAAGGTAGTTAGTCTAGCTGGGGTGGTGGGAGTTCTCCTTTGTGCCTTGTTTTCAAGTCTCGGGGGAGCTCACTTCGATGAAACTGGAAGTAAAGGGTGTAGCACAGAGGTGTGGCTTCTGCTTCATCCCAGTCTCATGGCCAATTGGGCGTGTTAATACCATCCACTGGAGTCTCCTGTCCCAGCCCCGAAAATAGCAGTTCAGGTAAGACCAACTGCCAATTCATTTTCCAGATTTGTCTACTAGCTAAATACTTGTTTATTAATTTTGTAGATGTTTAAATAATATATATGCTTTGGCTTTTGACATTTAAACAAAAAAATATAAAATGTTGTTTTATAACTACAGTATAAGAAGCTGTGTCACAGAACAAGGAAGCCATACAGAAAGAGGCTACAGCTTAAAAGCATTTGCATAAAAATATGGTCTAAGCAATTAACAAAACAGAGCGTATCAGCAAGTTATTTTATTTTAAAATGAATCCTTAGAGGTCCTGGTGTGCAATGTAATATTAAAATACATTTAATTTTAATGTGCTTGTGCTGAAGTCAGAGAAGAAAAATACTTCAATTTTCCAGACATTGGAGAAACATCAAACAGAAATAGAAAGTAGATATTCAAAGAATCAACATGAAAATGTAAACCAATGAACAAGCCCTTCAGATCCAAGCATCAGCATCTGAATATTTGTATTACAAAAAAAAGATATTTTAAGAATCCCCAGCCTCTTGGTCGTTGAATCAGCTCTGATATAATATTAAAGGTTATGACAATAACTATAATTTTACTCTGAATTTGGCAAGAAGCTTTTTCCAGGTTATACTGAAATCTGAATTTATTCATGATTAAAAGACAATTACTTCTGCAGAATAAATGTACCCACTCCTTTCCTCATTAATATTCTGTCAGTTAAGGTTGGGCATTTGTAATGCAACCAAACTGCATCAAGCATGTATGCACAATAATAATTTAGAACTCTTTTGAGTGATTTTTATTCTGTTAGAAAATTTATGTTTAATGTATCTGATATACTTTGGAGGGTATGATTGATATAATCTAATTAACTAATCTTGAAATCAGTGGATAGTGAGAAATCTCTTGGTTGTTATTACTAGGATTAAAGGCTTGTAGAGCCCTCAACACCAGTGAATGAAAAATATATGGGGATGACTTATTTATTTTTATCCTTTTTTATAAATAGCTCAATGCAGCAAATGTATATAAAGTCCTTTCTCTTTCTAATTTTTGCACAACAACTCTGTGAAGTAAGTTGGTTTGAGAGAGAGGGACTGACCCAAAGTCACCCAACCCGCTTGGATGTGTATAGTCTCATACTATATACAGTAAGCGGTCTTCCCTTTGCTAGATATGATGCATCTTTAATTTGACTCAGAATGGCTTTTCCTATAATCTGCAATTGCTCAATTGCAGTTCTCCTGATCATATAATAAGTTCAAGGACCGCATTATTCAGTGGTTTAGAGAAGGTCCAGTGTATTTTCTTTACTTTATTTTGCAGTTGAAGTTCAGGATAAAGTAGGATGAATATCTTCATGTATCTGTTAAAGCAAATTAGTTTCTTTGTGCTGCCATTTCAATAATAATTCAGCTATTTAGATAAATATCCACTACTTCAGAATTGTGGAAGTCAACAAAACCATATGGCTGTAAAATCTGTTAATATCAATGCCAAAGCCACATTTTGCTCAAATCCAGGCTCACTCTGGGATTAATAGTCTGGCAATCTCACCCTCACCTTCCTTAAAACTTCCTATGTGTTGGGAAAACATACTGGTGGTTAGGTATTAAAGAGGGGCAGGGAGACAAATCTTGTGACACACTACAGCGGAGTGACCTTTTAGTTGTCTTCTCCTCCGTCTTTGTTAGCTTCCTAGGCAAACCAAACTGGAAGTATGACCACATAATCTAATTCTACTTTATTGCCAGGCTACACTGGCTGAATCTTGCAAGTCTGGACAGAAACCACAAATCTTTCACTGTCACTTTTAACAGTCTTATACATAGGATGGGTCTTTTTTAAAGTTTCTTCACCCGCTAAGTAGTTGCAAGCTCCTCCTCCTTTTATCTTATCATTTTCTAGGCAGAAACTCTTCCCTTCTTCCCTTAAGGTCATTTCCACATGGCATTACACTCTTCCAACTGGAACTTCCCATTCAAGAAAGAGCAGAATAACTGTGAAACAGTATCTTCCACTCTTAATTCTTCTAAGGAGCCCAGGAGAATGGCATCAAAGACTAAATGGCATTATGTCTTAAATTTTCATCTCATGCTCAGAACTAAACCCCAAAATTGTCCAGATAATCTACTTCATTAAGGATGATCTGTAGTTTGAGATACCACTTTTTCAACAACTTTCTCTAAGAAGAAATGCTGCCTTTGAGGACCACTCAGAAGCTTTAGGTGATGAAGAATGCAGCAGAATGAGCAAAGATAAGCATGCTTCAGTGTGTCTATGTGACACCATTGTTTTGCACATTCCATTGGTTATCCTTATGCTTCCAGATCTGATTCAAGGAGCTGGCTATGACCTATAAAGCCATCCATGGCATAGGAATCAGTTATCCGAGGAATTGCCTGTCTCCTGTGGTGTCTGCCTGGCAGGTACCATCTGCCAAGGTTTGCTTGTTCCCAGTTCCTTTTACTAAACAATGACATCTATCAGAACCCACACAGTGCTTCCACTGTAGCTTCTGGAAGGAGGTTCCCTTGAGATCTACATGCTCTCATCCTGATGTTGTTCCAGAAGGCTTTCAAAACCTGGCTGTTCTCCCAGGCCCTGTGCTATGATGATTAGGGTTTGTTGGATGTGTGGCATGTGTTGGTTTTATCAGCCAGATATGCCATCTTGTTCTCCATCTTATTCTGTTTTGCATTGCGTTTTATCTTGATCATTTGATGAGCCACTCAGAATCAGTCTGAAGCCAGCAAGCACCTAAAGGGAATCAAATCAATAAAAGAAAGAAAGAGAAGATTGAAGGTTCCGGTAGACATTTATTGTGTCTTAATTATTTCAACAAAAAGGGACTCTTCTGGAGGGGGATTGCCCCTCCTCTTTAAAGGTATTCCCCTGGAGAGGCCCTCGTAGGAGGTAAAGGAAGCAGGTAGGGCCTGAATCAAGCCTGCAAGAGCTCCTACCACTGATCACTCAATCCACTTCCTCAGAACTAAGAATGTTTATGAGCTATACTAATTCTGTGTAAAAACTCATACAATTAACATAGCTCCTAAACATCTCTCAATTTAAACATTGTATCCTGCTATAAGCTTAATATTGGTCTGGTATATCTGAGATACCAACTTTGGCTTGTAGTTACTCATGAAATCAAAATCGCAATTTGCAGGTTAGATGACAAACTATGACTTTTAACAAAGGATACTATAATTGTTTCCTCATCCAGGAAGCACTACCTCAAGTGACTTAAATATAAAGGTAACTAGAGATGAAAGGCAAAGTCTAAATCATAGTTTTCCTACATATATTTGAAAATTCAGGCGATGTTTTAATGTAATGCCTGAACAGTCACTAATGAGAATAGAGCTGGCTTTAAAAAGTGCATTTGATTTTCTTGCTATTTGGTCAACTGAGCACCTGATTTTTTATACTACACTGTGTTCATGGCAATTTTCCAAGACCCTGGGAGTTTACAGTATGGAGAATATCAATTTGAAATCAATGACCATATGCAAATGGTTTTTATTCAATAGAAATGATTAACTAAAGATTAGTTTTTAAACTCCCTACAAAATTCACATGGAATGTTGATGCGTATTACTTGCCAAAGAATAAAAGGTTTAAACATTTTGGGCATTTTGTCAAAAGTTAAATATTATTTTCTTAGTTTAAAAACAATTAGGAATTGCAAAGTTAACAAATTTCCATAGAACAGAGATCCCTTCCCGCATTCTTTTGAGCCATGTTGCAATACAGTACAGGTAGTTCTCAAGGTATGACAGTTCACTTAACAACAGTTCAGAGTTATGACATCCCTACTAAAAGTACATACAACTGATCCCAAAGTTACATATGTTGCCACACCACAGCAGTTGTTCACCCTTATGACTGACCACAGAGATACTACAACATGTTCCCTGCTTATTTTCCTCCCATCCTGCCCTGCCGGGTCTCTGCAGGCACTGGGCCAGCTTTGTTAGCCCACCACATTTGCCATTCTCCTCCTCACCCCTTACCGAGTACCTTTGGAAGATCTCCAAAGTTCAAGATGTCAGTGCAAAGCTGCTTTCCTTAGATCTCGCATTTGTACATACACTTCTGTCTGCTTTGGAAAAGTGTTTTTGCAGGAAGGATGGAAGCGTATGAAAGAATGTGAGATCTATCATGTTCCTGCAGGCATTGTTTCTTCCCAATCTGGGCAACCCCACTTGTGCCATCTGCATATTTTCAGCAACAGTCCCTAAACAGCCAAAATAGCAGCGCTGTTGCTGGGGATACCTGAGCCCTCAGAGTGGGCCAGATCAAAGCAGCTGCTGGGCATCACGGCTACAAGTCCCACGCTTGCTTCCTGCGCTGCTTTGGGTGCCAGAGCCCTTGTCCATCTAGGCGGAGAAGCATTGGCCCGGCCCCTTCTCTTCTCGCACAAATGGGCATGACTGTGCTCCACCACTTGTTGGAGCACCAAATCCATTGAAGTACACCTGGCAAGTGAGGGGCGCAGGGCAGCCGGCACACCAAGTTCTCCAGTTCCGCAGTGGGGAGATCCAGGTGAGTTCAGCACTCCAGTAAGTGGCTGGGCAGAGATCAATGGCCACTGAATTCCATTGAAATGAAAGAACAAAACTCTTTGTAGAATTCAGTAGCAATTACTGTAGCTGTCCGTGCATGCTACAGTTACATCCGTTATTAGCTACAAAAAAATGGAAAACAGCATCTGAAGAAGCTGCCACTATGTTCTCAACCAAGTGCAATATGGTACATTGTAATCTTAGACAAATCAGATCTTGAAAAATTATGTATAATGAACACTACTCAACATTCCATATTTTGTTATTTTAGAAAAAATGGACCCTATAGACTCTAAATCTAGCTCTGAAATATATTTTGACATTGAGACATATTGAGCATTTCTTTGTTCATTGACCTTTCCCATGAGTGACATAATTTGAAGCAAAACCATCATCATTATACTATTCCCCACTTACATAAAATAGCTACTTTATTTCATTATGTATCTTTAACCTGTGAATAACTGGAATGCAAATAATTCCAGATAACTTCAAAGAATCCAGAGGTACTCATGCCTTAATCAAACCACTAAATTTTAAAAGAGGACATGGTTATTATGTACCTTCAAGGCAGAGTTATCTTGTTTCTGAAACATTTTTGTTCATGTTTAAGCAATTTTAAAAGATGCAACTTTTCTTTTTCCAAATTTTAATTTTCATCAAAAAAATGGTTCAAATGATTTTCCTTTAGACATTCAATAAATTCTTACATTTGATTTGGGAATATATTTTTCTTCCAACCAGCAGAATGATTTCTCACTGTTCCTTAAATCAAGAAACTAGTTCTCCGTTTGTTTTGCTGCAGCAAGCTGCACTTTGCCCTTAGCAAAGCCCCAAGTCTACTAGAATGTCAGTAACTGTTAAATTCAGCTCATTTGAGATCAAAACTTAGATGAATGAAAACAAACATTATATTATGCCAAAATGATGTCTCCTGGTGCAGCTCTTGCAATTGCCTTAAGGACCTCAAGTACAGAACTGGAATGACTAAGTGCTAGGATTTTCATCCTCCATTGCTTCCCTCTTGCAAAGCATCTCTTGTCTATCTCTCTCATATACCCTGACGCCCCCAGAATGGATGACTCATACTATATGCAAAAAAAGGCAAATTAAAGGTCTTATTGTGATGGAGATTTTGCTTTCTTTCTGTTGAAACTGAACTTAGAGACACAATCATATCTTCAGGCAAGAATGTAAGATGGGCTTTTAAATCATGGGGAGCTAAAAGAGCAGCATCCCCAAGCAGGCACTTCTTAATCCTCAACCACAATTCCTTTAAGAAGCATTTCCTGTTGATAAATCAGGCTTAATTTGCTGAAAGAGCTGGTTTTCAATTTTCTTTCAAGGGGGAAGAAAAATGCAGTGAAATTTTCTGGGATGAAATGTGTCACTTTTGCATTTTATTCAAAAGGTGATCAGGGTGTGCAAATATCCCTCAGTTATGTATTTCACAGTCCAAACTAAGCTTTCATTGTATGTGTGAGGTAAGTTTTCAGGTACCATTAGGAAAGTGGAGCAGATATCACAAACAGGAGAAAAAAACATAGCAAGAAGGTTTTTTTCTGTCATAAAATAATGGCTGGTTTGGGGTACTATAGCAGTGAATTATGGAAAATAGATATTCTTTCCCTATTTTAGTGTATATATTAGGTATGGGTTCCACATGTTAAAAAAACTATGGATCATAGGAATGTTGGTTCTAGATTAAATAAATTTTATTGATAAGAAAGTTGAATGGAAAACTAATGAGAAAATTGTACTTTGTATACTTCAATTAAACAAGATTACAGTACAATCATTCTAAATGTAAAAGATGCCATCTTGGTTCAAATTAGCTCAACCTAAGTACATACACAGAGATTACACTGATATCATTGTGTTTCCTAAATAGCATTTTTTCTCTTGATGCTAGAGGCCCTTTAGTAGCTAACAAGAAAAGGCCTGTGACTTTAGTGCAGCTGAGCTTACCTGTACTTCAACATCTCTGGTTTCATCAACCCCCTGAGGATATTGAGCGGTATGGGAATCCTACCCTATTTGGGAAGCCTACCCTATATTTAACTAAAGCCCTGGGGGTCATAAATATTTTTGACCTGCCAGAGAAATCAAGGCAGGGGGAAAGGTTGCATCATTCCAACACAGCTGCATAATCATTCCTCCCAGCTGCCTTTTCATCATTTGAGAGTGAAGAAGGAATTCATAAAAAGAGCATGGAGCCTTCTGTCTCCCCTGTGAGCTTTCTTGAAGAGATGCCATCTAGCATCCTACTCAAAGCTGTATACTCAAAGCATTTGAAGAATGCAAAGCCAGAGGTGGGTTCCTATTGGTTTGGACTGGTTCAGCTGAACCGGTAGTGGTTTTCCAGCCTGGGTCACCGGAACCAGCAGTGACCCAGGCTTGCCTCGCCTCTGAACCGGTTCCCCGGTCAGGGCAGCATGTTTTTTTCCCTTTTTTAAATGTTATGTGCATGCACAGATCTATTTTTTGGGCAACTGTGACCTTGCATGGAGCTCGCGTCTGGCGCATGCATGAGTGAAGCGAGCTTGCACGTGCAAAATTGTGTGTGCACTGAACTGGCAGTAATGCCAGCAGGAACCCATCCCTGTGCAAATCTCAGTTTAAGACAGTGGTGAGTTATGACCAGTACGCCCTAGTACAGGTGTACCGGTGCCTGCTGGGAGCACCAGGTACCATTCTGGTATGGTGCTCCGGATGGCCCGCCCGCCCGCACTCCTTACCAGTATTTGAAGTTTCGGGCTTCCGCTCACATGTACGGAGCATACAGCGCCTGCGCGACTCTCCGCCAAGCAGCTGGAGCGTCATGGAGGCGTCATGGGCAGTAAGTACGCATGTGCGCGCTGTGTGTGTTCATGTGGTGGGCACCCGGTGCCGTTGCACCGTACCAGTTGCACTGGGATCCAGAACCCACCATTGGTTTAGGACTGCATATAGGTGAAAGTGGAAACAATAAGGTGCAAGTTGCATTTTTGCTGAGAGAAGAGGAAAATCTGCCACCCCAACTCATAAAATTCATGACTCTTAAGTTCAGAATGAAAGCTAAGATTTTTGTCTGTTGCAGCTGTGCTTTGGGGCTTTAGTTGCTTTTTGTCAGGGCTTTTTGCAGGGCTTTCTGATTATGCTTCATCACTGCTTCCAGAGAGGAAGACACTAGTGTTGAAATTTTTAGTACATGATAATAGTTGAACCATTGCAGGCTACTATTAAATTAACACTTCGCCTTCATTCTGTGAACTGACTTTGGATTTTTTCAAACTCCTCAGTTATGATTTTAGAGATAGAAGAGGTTTTCTGATTTTGAAAAAACCCACCATATTCCATATATGAAGGAGGATGGAAGGGGTGAGACCATACTGGCTAGCAATTCTAAGCATTTTAAATACAACATACTGGAGGGTGCTTAATATAGAAAACAATATATATCTCTTCATGCCCCAGTGATCATGCTAGGAACTTCTGGATGTGATTCTGGTGTTTCTTTTGTGCATGCAAGCCTGTTTTGGATTATAAAAGGACATGTGCCTTCTCAAAGTACTGTGCATTTATTCTATAGGATATTGATTGGGTGATACAATATTTCCTGCAATAGGACAGTTCATGCCTGCTCTGTCAGTTCTATATCCAAACAGATCGATTCTGAAGTTCTCAGTCAGCACTGGACACTTTGTCAATAGTCTTTCCCTGTTGAGGAGGGTAATTGATGGACTTGATTATACAAAGGTCTATATTATGCATAGCAAAAAGAAGAAAGTGAAATGTAACCCATTTTGGAAAGAATGAATCAGCATGGGAGCAGACTTTCACCCCTTATAATATCTTTCTAGAAGCTAAGGATTTTCCATCTCTACCACTAGTCCCAAGTTAGAGATTTAAAATCTTATGGAATCTACCGCCATTTCCTTCATAACAATGCAAGAATCTTTTCAATATCTACTGTCTATCTTCAGACTGCTGTTTCCTATCAGGTCAATCAACTTTATTTAGGTTGATTTGAGAGCACTAAGCATTTCTAAGGTGGGAGGAAGTGGGGGCAGAAGAAGAAGGGGGCTACAGAGAATGAGGTGCCTGGATGGAGTCACCGAAGCAGTAGGCGTGAGCTTAAATGGACTCCAGAGGATGGTAGAGGACAGAAAGGCCTGGAGAAACATTGTCGATGGGGTCACGATGGGTCAGACACGACTTCACAACTAACAACAAAGCATTTCTTTTTGTGTTAGAGCGATATGAACAATGCTGGGCATATTCTGACACAAACGTCTACACATCATAGAATAAAATGAGGGACCTGTATTCCTCTATATGCATCTATTGCAGAATATATATGAGGGGAAAAAACAAGATTGCTAGCAACAGCTAGTAATTGAGGAAAGATGGGCGGCCTATAAATTTTATAATTAAATAAATAGTTTGGACATGTGTTTTAAAAGATACTTTTGAAGATAGTACTGTAGAGTGATTTACACATGCATGTAGCTATATGACATGATAACTGAAGAGGACTGAGCATATGCAGTTGTACAAAGGATAGCCCATGTCATTGGTAGGCTAAATTTTAAAAGATCTTCAAAGGAAGACTAATGCTTAGAGAGAGAAGGGGAGTTGGCAGCATTGTAATTTCCCTAAAAGGCTACATTTATGAATACATTATCATCCTTCCATATTCTTAAAACTAGTTTTGCATACCTTCATAACTTTACTGTAAGTCTATTACCTAAGTTCATATAGAGTAATTTAATTCACCTTCTTATGTATAGTTTGAAGTGCTAAATAAATATGTGGGCATTTATAAGTTCTACAATATTGCTTACAGTTTTCTAAAACATTCTTGCTTCTAAACAGCCTTTGACTTATTACTTGATGACTCAAATGAATGTGTGAACATTCAGTTGCAAATTAGTGCACTTACGGTGATCCCAGGTAGTACAAAATAACAAATACTAGTTTCTGATTTGTGATGCACTTTTCTTGCCATTGTATCACCTGATAATGTAGCCACTGAGATAGAAATCTAGGAAGTCACATTTGCTGTTGATCTATACTTTACAAGATTCAAAATAAGGACTGTTTTGTTACAAGTATTAAATGCAACTTTTCAAGTGGTGAAACATCTACGTAAAGCAAAATTAATCCCGATAGGAACCCACTTGGTATTTAAAAAGAGAAGAGTCACTTAGCTATATGCATGGCACCATTTCCACATGGAACTTTGTTGTCTCTACTTACATTGGTATCTTGTCCCTTTGATTGTCCCATTATTGTTCTTCTTAGACAACAAAGATGATTTATTTCCACCTTAGCTATGACACAACATAAATTGGAAATGTTTCCAATTTCCCAGCTTGAGCTCTGTAGAATGGTGAGATGACCCATTTTCCTATTGGCAGGAATATCCCAATCCTACCTCCTGGGTTGTCTCTCTTCCCCCTACACACACACACACACACACACACACACACACACACACACACTCTTTTAGCATTATTGTTCTTTTTTGAGGACTGGCATCTTTCATTGAGTAGTGGAATGATGATGCAGAAGATTGTCAGCTTTTATCATCACCTCAACTGCATTAATCCTCATATAGGCCACAACAGTGTGGACTGTTGTCTGCTTCAGTGCCATTGTTTCTAATTGGTCAGTTGGAGAGAGCCCTGAGGATTCTTAATGCTTCAAGGTCAGCTGCAATGAGAATAAATGCAAGTCACTTTCAGATGGTTTCTGTAGATTTACTGAGTGAAACGATTGGTAATATAGAGTCCCTGAGCTTAACTAGCTTTTTGGAATTGCTCCAGCAATTGTTTACATGAATTAGAACTTATGAATATACTGGTATCTATACTGGGGATGGCTTGTCCATATCTACAATAGCAAGTTGATGGAAGCTGTAATCCAATCTTGGCACTACTAGTGACTACCTTGTATCTTCCCTCTCTCTATAAAGAAAGGATAGCTTGTCCTAGTTGATGCCTACATTGAAATGATCCATCTATATGGGCAAAGACAAGCACTTCTTGCAAATATGCAGATAAAAAGAAAATCACATTCCACTCACAATGATTTCATTCTAATTGTCTTCTTTGATACTCTTCTGATAAAAGACACCAAGTTGAGGCTGTGGATCAATATGTTCTGTGCAAACTCTCATATGCTTATTTAGATGTTTATTTTACTATTGTTTCTTTTTTGGCTCTGTATCTAAAAAGGCAACATTGTAAGGTAACAGATTTTGGAAGGGTCAAAAAAAAAAGGCTTGTAAAGTTCAAACAAAGCCAGTACAAAATTTGTTAGTTCATCAAAAACAAACGCACAGCTTTCGTGGAAGAACATTGAGAATTTTCTGTAATAAGATGAACTGTCCAGGGGCATACATGGGTGGGCCTCCTAAGATGTCTACCTAAACATTCATTCATGTACAGATGGTTAAAAACACATATGCAGCTGATGTTTATTTGAATTGATGGTCTATGTTTTTCAGGCGGATGAGACATTGTAGGTAATGTTCCTTGCCAGCTTGTCCTTAAGGAGAACATGGCCCAAGCTCTGTCAAATCACAGCAGGACAGCAGTTACCGCTGGAGGAGAGCTGCTGGGTTCCTCTGCAGGGAGGCAGTAGCAGCAATTGTTTCAAAAGAACCTTGACAAAGCAAATAGGCCGCTGTGGTCAGGAGCTGGGTCCAGCAGCATAAACAAAAATGTATGACCTCATCACTTGAGAGGCCAATCTGTCCGGATTGCTTTCCTTTCCGCTTGTAACACTACTCAGGAGATGTCACTGTCATAAAGCATGTTTCACAACCTATTTTTTATATTGTAAACTAGAGGGAACAGGGTAGCTGTTTTAATTGTATCAACCATTCTGGAAAACTCAGTGGGCAATTGCAACAGGTGTAAATTTGGTGGATTGATAGATTGATGGGTACTCAAACAGATGTTTAAGTAAGTGTAGGTTGACATATTGATTACATTCCATCCTGAACAGAGATCATAATGGGATAGGTCAGTGATGGTGAACCTTTTAGACACTGAGTCCCCAAACTGCGCATGCATGCATGCCCAAGCTGAAAGGTGCACATGCACGTGCATGTGTGGATATGTGCATGTGTGGATACCCATGGACATACATGTGCATGGACATGCGCACAGATATGCGCAGCAGAGACTCAAACACCAGCTGACCAGCAGGAGGCGGGGTATCCCAACACCAGCAGCACAGCAAGAGGTAAGATCTTTTTCTTTCGTGAGCTTCTGTTTCGTCATTTGCAGGGGAACAGAAGCTCACAAAAGAAACACCACAGAGATCTGACTTGGGGCAATGGCACGCTTGCCAGCAGAGAGGGCTCTGTGTGCCATCTCTGGCACGCGTGCCATAGGTTTGCATCACGGGGATAGGTAATCTGGTGATGTCCAAACATTTTGCCTAATACTGTACAATTAACTCTGCAAGAGTGTGAAGCCTATAGAAGATAATATTTATAGGTCAGGGTTGAACTGTGGGGTCCTTAGTGCTCTCTGAACCTGGTGGTTTTCTGGCAGATGTTTCATTACCAAACTTGATAGCATCTTCAGTACTAGCAGGGAGTGAGGTTTGCTCTTTTTTTTTCTTTTTTAATTTTTCTTGTAGCTTGCCCTGTCAATGTTAGTGAAAGCAGTGGTTCCTTGATTAGGCTGTTGTTTACTGTTACCTTGTTTGTCTGCATTGGTTGTTTTTTGATTGGGATATTGTTTACTTCTTGATTATTGGTTTAGTGTTAATTGGTGTTAATCTCTGCTTCTTTTGATGTTGATTGCTGGTGGGGACATGTTTTGTACTTTTTGTTGCCCTTTCCGCTTTTTGTCTTTTCTGAGTGGTATGCAGATGTTGTTTATCTCTATATGACTATTGATGCTGATTCGTCTGAGTGCCAAGATTCCAAGAATTCTCTGGTGTTTTTTGAACTTGGCTTGACATAGGATATTCACAATTTCTCAGTTGAAACTATGGCTGAATCTATCCATGTGAAATTAAGGCATTTTCATCAAAAGAAAGCTTAAGAAAGCACCATGTTTAAAGCTTTCCTGGCTTCTTGTGTGTAAGAGAACTTCCCATTGACCAGAGGTAGTATTTAGCAAGGTTCTGACCAGTTCTGGAGAATCAGTAGCAGAAATTTTGAATAGTTCGGAGAACTGGTAAATACCACCTCTGACTGTCCCCATCCCCATCTATTCTCTACCTCCAGAGTCCCAGCTGATCAAGAGGAAATGGGGATTTTGCAGTAACCTTCCCCTCAAATGCCCACCAAGCCATGCCCACCAAGTCATGCCCACAAAACCAGTAGTAAAAATTTTTGAATCCCACCACTGTCATTGACCTTTTCTGCTATCATTGCTAAAGAAAAGCACTGATCTTTAAAACTTGTTGGAAAGTAAATTTCTCCTTGAAAAGTTTGGTGAAATCCTCTACCATTTCTGTACTAAAAAAATGTTGGAAAATATTGAATATCTCTTGTGCCCCACAGGTCACAAGTGACTTTGGTCTCCAAGTCTAAATAGGATGGAAGATCCCCGGAAATCTCAGAATTATAAAGTAGACTGGGAAGTTGAAAGATCCATAAAAGAAAGCAATAGAAAATCACTTCTATAGTGCAAAGAATATTATATGGACATGATTCAGGAGTTTAGCAGGGAGACCTTAACATACTGTTTTTCAAACTTGGCAATTTTAAGATATGTGGTCTTCAGCTCTCAGAAAAGGTTTTCAGCTGTATTTATAATGTGTCCTCCCACATTAGGACATGATTTATTGATTAACACAGCTGTCAATGAGTATAACCTTGTACAGCAGGACAAATCCTGCAGTAGTGTTACATCAGGGCAGGAAAAGGAGCACAGGTCTCTGTAAATGCAATAGGGCTGGTTGGAAGTAAGTAAAGTAAAGGCTTTCTAAAAAGATTACAACGCATGTCCAAGATTAAAACTATCCACCTGCACTTTCTATATATGCGCATATTGTTTTCTATTTAAATATGGAGACAGGAAGGACAAGAAAGGAAGACAATGGAGGCAGAGGCAAAAATGTGTTGGCATTTCAGTAGCATTTGCTTGTAGTTGGATTAAGCTTCACTGAGTGAGACTAGGAACTAAGGTTTTGGCCAAAGGTTTCTTGAAATGTGGTTTTGAGCAGGGGTGGGTTCCGGCTGCTGCTACTGCCGGTTCACTATTGCATGCGCAGTACTTAAAAATGCTTATGTGCAGATGCAAAAAACAAGATGGCAGCGCCTATAGCGCTGCCAATAGAACCAGTTTGGGGGTGTGGTAGACCGAGTTACTACCTACTCATCCGAACTGGTTCGAACCGGTAGGAACCCACCTCTGGTTTTGAGGAAGGACAGCTATGTTAAAATTATTTTGAGAGCCAATTCCAAGTATTTCAGGCAGTAAGGGAACAGTGATTCAGTCCTAGCTTTCTGTGCAAGGAAGTATGTGGCATTTTCCCTGGCATTAAGCCAAGGGATTTCTGGTAAAGTGAAATATGCTGGGCAGTAGATTACCCAAATTTAAATTCTCATGCTGAGTGAGGAAAAAAAGAAAATTTGTGTTGAAGCATACAGTACTTTCACCTGTAGGTACAGTATTGTTAGTATTCATGAATTACAATTCTTTCTGCTTCCTATTACACAGTGGCATCACGACTTTTCTAGCAGCCATTTCTACAAGATAAGAAGAGCATGGTAACATTTAAGATAATTTATTACTATTTAAATATTTTCGTTCAAACTATTGATTTCATTATTTTGTTGTGTATTTTGCTATGTGTTTTTGATCAAAAACAGAAAAAAGATACATAAGATGCTAATGTATTGAACAAGATCAGTGTTGTTTTATGACCATGCTAGCTGGCGATGATAAGGTCGAGGACAGTTCTTGGGGAAGGTCTTATTGTTCCTTTCTGTCCTGCAGTAATGTCAGGTTTTTTGGCAGCATAGCTTTTCTTCCTTTCTCCTGTCCTGCTGATGATAAAGGCACGTATTCCATGACTTTCTAAAATGCCACCTATTCTCTGCAAGCAGTTGACACTTTCAGCAAATGTTTATTGATTAGAAAAGTGTTTCAGCACATCTTTGCCAGAACTAGCTTCCCTTGTCCACTTGCCAGGTAAGATTAGTTCCATTTGCTACTATCCAGCAAAAGTACTTTTTTAATGCATGCTTTATCACAGCAAAAAAATAAAATAAAAATGTAAGTGTTGTTTTGCATCATGAACAAAAGCTGCAGTGTCTGTAACCCTTGCTACAGCACTTTTATAGGTGTTACAAAAGGAAAAAAGCTATCTGTGATTGCCAAATGTGTATTAATTTATACCAGCAATTAAAGTACTGAGTCACACTTTGAATATACATGCATATCTTTCTCACACATTTTGTGAATCAAAACTGATAATCAGTTGAATATTAAAATTCAGTAAGAATGACAACACTAATTCCACAGTGACTGACAAGAAAGGGTGTGTGTGTGTGTGTGTGTGTATGTGTGTGAGAGAGAGAGAGAGAGAGAGAGATGGGGGGGAGAGAGAATGTATCCAATAATACTGTCTCCCTTGTTGAAAAAAGAGAAAGAAATAAGAGCTAGGAATATGAATTCAGTTTTATAATTTTAAAAATATAATAGATGTTATATTTTTTAAAATATACTATTTCCTGATTTTTAAAATAATTCGAGAATTAGTTTGATCTTGAACAGGTGGTGCCACGCAAGAATTCAAACAATTTTAGCATTCTAGGCAAAACTCATTCATTTGCAGCTAAAAACCATATGATTTGGAATCTGAGCCAGGATAAAGGCAGAGTCCAATGACCACCATCACTTATGGCATAAATCAGTGTTTCTCAACCTTGGCAAGTTGAAGATGTGTGGGCTTCAACTCCCAGAATTCTCCAGCCAGCTACTGACTGGGAAATTTTGGGACTTGAAATCCACACATCTTTAACTCACCGAGAAAAACTGGCATAAATGGCCAACATGGAATGCTTAGGTGTTTAGGGATTCCAACATATTTGAATAGCATCAGGTATGATAAAGCTGTTATAAACAATATTTTTCTGCACCAGCAACCTATATTTCTTTGTCAAGTTTTATAATCAATATTGGTCAGAAAGCTGAAATCATAATTTTTCATTTTAAGCCTTTCATTAGAACATCTCATTTTCTGTTTGACTCCACTAATAAAAGAGACTTTAAGAAACAACTATATGAAAACCAGAGGGACGTGATGACTCAGTAGGTAAGACACTGAACTTGTCAATCCGAAAGGTCAACAGTTTGGCGGTTCGAATCCCTAGTGCCGCGTAACGGAGTGAGCTCCCATTACTTATCTCAGCTTCTGCCAACCTAGCAGTTCGAAAGCATGTAAAAATGCAAGTAAAAAAAATAGGAGCCACCTTTGGTGGGAAGATAACAGGGTTCTATGTGTTTAGTCATGCCAGCCACGTGAACTTCGGACAGTGCTGGCTCTTCAGCTTTGAAACCACGGAGATGAGCACCACGTCCTAGAGTTGGGAACTACTAGCACATATGTGCGAGGGGAACCTTTACCTTATATAAAAATTGAAATTAAAATATAAAACAAATATTCAAATTTAATGACAAATAACCATGATTTGCTAGAAACAGGAACTAATTACATGGTAACTGGGAGGGAGGAAATGGGCAGAAAAGAAGATGAGACTTTGTTTCAGTAGTGTCCTAACCACAAACTGGATAAGTTGATGCAAAACATTTAGCCTGGGAAGCACCTTCAGAAAGAACCTTCTATAAACCAGGATAATAGCTGATACAATAGCAACAGCATAGCTTTTAGGAAAACATGATTAGACATGACAATAGATAAGATTTTATCATACCCTAGGATCTGACACACACCCCTTCAGAAGAACTGACAAGATTTTCCATTAACTAGATATACTCCGTGCAAAGTAAAGACATTGATGGGGCTAGGGAATGCTAAGTAGTTTATTTTATTTTTCTTTAGTGTGGATTAGATTTAGAGTTTTTAATTTGTTTTTGTTACTGCAAGACCTGGGGTAGATCAAAGTAGAGAATGAGTTTCATTTTTTATCTTCAATGTTTCTGAATTGCCAGAAATAAAGTCATTTTATTTTCAAACTGCTAGATAGACATCAGAATGCAGAAATGCTGATAAACTAGGCCCTGGAATGCAAGAATCAGTCACCCAGGTCATAGTTGTCCTAAAGGTTATACCTTTTAGACATGTATAAATTAAGATGAAGTATCTGTGTTCCTTTAGATTTGGATAGACTATAACCGTGATGGTGAACCTATGGCACGCGTGTCACAGGTGGCACGCAGGGCCATTTATCAGGGCACACGAGGCTTTGCCCTGTCAGCTGGCCAACGTCCATGCGTGCACTGGCCAGCTGAGTTCAGCCTTTTTTAAAGGCATTTTTCACTCTCCCCAGGCTCCAGAGGCTTTATAGGAGCCTGTGGAGGGTGAAAAGAGCCTCCCCACCTCCCTAGGGGCCCTCCGGAGGCTTCAGGAGCTTCCCTGAAGCCTCCAGAGCACAAAGAAATGGCCCTATGGGCAAACCGGAAGTTTGGGAACGGACTTCCTGTTTGCTTGTAGGGTTGGTTTAAGCCCTCCGGAAGCTTCAGGGACCTTCAGGCTTCCCTGAAGCCTCCGGAGGACTAAAAATGACCCTACGAGAAAACCAGAAGTGATTTCTGGTTTGCTCATAGGGTTGTTTTTTGCCCTCCGGAGGCTTCAGGGAAGCCTCTTGAAGGTCCCTGAAGCCTCCAGAGGGCCTCGGGGGGGGGGGGGGAGAGGGGGAGGCTGTTTTCATCCTCCCCAGGTTCCTCTAAACCCTCTGGAGCCTGGGGAGAGCACAAAAAGCATGCAAAAAATGGGGGAGCGCCTCTCATGCACGCATGCGCACTTGGGAGTTGCACATTGCATTATGGGTGTGGCACACCCACGCATGACCCCCCCCTGCGCTTCCCCCCTATGGCATACGAGCCAAAAAAGGTTCACCATCGCTGGGCTATAACATCTTTGACAATTACAGATGTTTCATAGTAATGAAAAATAGAACTTAACAGGGTTGCGGGATAACAGAGGTCCAGCTTCTAATAAAATATACCCATTTATATTTTTCTGTGTTTAGAATGTCCAAAATTAGTATATTTGCTGCAATCACGTTTTGAACAATGAATATTTGCTCTGAGAGCTACTAATGGAATAGATAAGGAAAGTACATATGCCCAAGACAAATAATTCTTGGTTTCGTAATTGGAAGGGGGTCAAAGAAACTGTATATGCTTTCAGAAGATTTAAACAAAGCAGCATTCATATATTAGGTGAGATGGTAGCTTGACTATATTTCTTTTATAAAATATAATTGATTTGATTGGCAAATGCACTAAACCATAAATCTTGGTTTACAAATGAAGTGAGATGGAGTGGCCCTGTTTAATTCTCCCTGGAACTTGGTTAGCACTTGGTATTATTTTTCTAATTTGGCTCAGGCACAGCACTAATTAAAGAACTGAAGGAAGGAACGCGCAACCTGTGAGAGTGTCTATTTTTAATGTGCCAGAATTAAAATAGAAAACATGATTTCATGATTCATGGCACTCTACATTTCTAATAAGTTCATGGCCAGTCCTATTCTGGGTTCAGATTAATTATGTTTGAAAACTGTTTCTCGATTTTATATATATTCATATTAGGACAAATGAGTGAAGGTGCACTATTGTTTGCTTTTATTCTTATCCTAATGCTCAGTTATTCTGTCTCATGCATACTTTTACATATTTGCAGGTGCATTCATCCTGTGATGTGTATAATCTAAGGTATTGGGTTGCACATGGTATCAACTCTTTTTTTTACTGCTAAAATAAAACCTCTGATTAAAATCCTAAAAAGTTGGTGTTGCCGTTTCCTGCCATTTTGAGAGTAAACACATAAAAATGGTCAAATAAATAAATCAAATATATATTTACAGATGAAAGGAAAAGACCTAGAAATCACCTCCCAAGCCAAGAGAAACACAAAATTTTGACTTAGCTAGATGAAGAACATGATCTCATCCAATCTACATTATAACCCACTTAAATTGCAAGCCTTAACCACTAAAAGGTTGCTCAGCTGTGCTGTAGTGTTAATAGTTGTGATTACAGCAGATTCTACCCATTCCCTCTCCAGTTGTTATGTACCAATCTCTAGCCCAGTAGTTGTCTTGAAGTCTTGAAGAAATGTTATGATTTAAATCTTGAATCAAGTCTTGGGGGACCATGGCCACAAAAGGTATTTAAAGGGGTCCATCCTGAAGAAAAGGTAGAGAGCCACTGCTATAGCCCATAACCAAGACAGTGGAAAAAGTCTTTGGTGTGTTGAGTTTGATCACATTGTTTCAATAGGAATCTTTACTTCTGTTTTATATCTATTTTATCTCCAACCTTTCCATTGATCTCTTACTCCTCCTTCAGATCTGGTTTCTCCTGTGTTCTTACACAGAATTCTTTTGTTCCATATGGTAGCTCATCATCATCATCATCATCCTAGTGTAGTTTCAATGGGAAGAATAATCTGGTGCTGTACATCTAGTAGATATGCCTTGTTTTCTTAGTTTGGATAATTAGTTTACTCAGTAATTAGCTTACTTGGTGACATAAACAGACACAAACACACTGTGGTCTCATTGCTTTTCTGTGTCTCTTTACAGCTCTGATATTGCTGCCATTTCATAACTACCTAGGAAATCAGAGATTGATAGGAACAATTATGGAGGATAGGATTCATATAGCAATAGCAATAGCAGTAGACTTATATACCGCTTCATAGGCCTTTCAGGCCTCTCTAAGCAGTTTACAGAGAGTCAGCATATTGCCCCCAACAATCTGGGTCCTCATTTTACCCACCTCGGAAGGATGGAAGGCTGAGTCAACCCTGAGCCGGTGAGATTTGAACCGCTGACCTGCTGATCTAGCAGTAGCCTGCAGTGCTGCATTTAACCACTGCGCCACCTTGGCTCTATGAAAAGTGACAGTGATTTTTCTCTTTTGAGAATTCCTTATGGAGGCAGGCTATAGCAGGTCTTCCTCATATGGAAGAATGATACTTAAATTAAGTCTCATCTTCCCCGTTAGATGACAATTGTAATAGATGGGTAATAACATTTAAGAACTGGCAATAAATCAGTTCATTCAGTCTAGTTGAAGTGTATGAGGAATTCCTCAGGCCCTCTATGACCATGATCTATTATTATACACAGTGAACATGATAAAGGCCAAGAACAGTGGGCCTATAATTAAAAATCAGGCCATTTACTTTTGCTCTGTTGCCAAAACCATAGCAAAGTAATATTGCAGCTTTAATGCCTGTCATGCTATCCGGATTTTGCTTTTGGTGATACTAATAAGGAAGTGCATAGATTCAGGAAGACTGGTATATTAGTACTTATGCAAGCAGCTTCTTGACTTCTTTTTCACAGGAATATCACTATCAACCCTTCACTGGTTTATTAGCCAGTGGGTGTATTTTTCTGCATGGTTAATACATAATTGGGGACATGGATTATAGTGTATATTAGTTGCTATACTTGCCATCATGATTAGGCATATACTATTTTAGGTATGCATGTTTCTTTACTTCATTTATATTCCTGAGAGCTACATGCTTTCTGCTCTGTATCTACCTACAATGTATATTGCTATGTCTGAGTATGCACATGTGTACTGCCAGGTGTGTTGCTCTCTCAATACATTTATGTATTTGCACATGGTTGTGACAACATATGAGGAATGCAGTCAGACATTTATTTTCAAGAGTGGCCTGGACTGTAGGTTTCTGATAAGAGCAAATTCCCTGAAGGTGCAATTAGTTCCTCTGCAGTGAGCTTTTGTGACGATGTCAGAAGCTCTCGTAACCATTTCAGCATAGAATCCAGTATCAGTTGAGCCTGCCAAATAAAAATCATCCCCCTTCTGCTCATGATTAAACTCCCGGAACTCCTGTTCCAAAGCAAGAGGAGCAGAAGTATTTGGGTTAATGAATTAATTTGGGTAATGGGTTCATCTCTTTCTTAAAGCAACCATTCTTGGCTGACTTAAGATATATTCTATCTAGTCTTCATTTCTAAACTGTTAGGTCAGTATAAATGAATTCTTGTCAACTCCCAGCTAAATTGCATAATAACCTTAAGGGTCTTCTAAGACTGCAGATAACAATCAGTGCCATAGGCACATTGCCAAGGCTCTAGGATTTGAATGTGTCTGTGTCACTTTCCAAGGGCTGCAGTTAAGCAATTCGTCTCATCTTTGTTCACTTTCTAGGATTTGTGCTTGTGTCATTTTGAATTCTGACAAATGGCTGATTTTGGGACCAAGAACATTTTGTAGCATGGATCGTATAACAATGTAAAACTGAATCAGATTTCACATGATGTTGAAACAATATCTTTCACCAGTGAGGAAATGAAAAGGCGTGATGTATGGAATCGATTCATACATGCAAAATCCATGTTCCCACCAATAGATAATATGGCATTTCTTAGCATGAAATATTTTCCAAGTGGAGGGTTTTTATATTGATAACAGTGTACTGATCTGGCATCTGTGGCATTTATTATATGCAGTCCATTCCTATTGCAAATGGAGATTCTCTTTATATTTCCTCACATAATATTGTGGTTATGGTGGAAGTCATCTGATTTGATATTTTTAAGAGCCGAGGTGGCGCAGTGGTTAGAGTGCAGTACTGCAAGCCACTTCAGCTGACTGCTAACTGCAGTTCAGCGGTTCAAATCTCACCGGCTCAAAGGTTGACTCAGCCTTCCATCCTTCCGAGGTGGGTAAAATGAGGACTCAGACTGTGGGGGGTAATATGCTGACTCTGTAAACCACTTAGGGCTAAAAGCCCGATGAAGCGGTATACAAGTCGAACTGCTATTGCTATTTCTATTGCTATTGCTATTGCTATTGCTATTGTATACAAAATAGAAACTAAGATTCAGTAGAGGCAAGAAATCCTGTGTTTTAATACAGTGGTTGGTGTTCAGAGGAAGAACAAATACACTTTCCCACAGTTTTCTTCTGCCTAATAGAAGGATCTGTGCTTTCTCTTAATCAGTCTTTCCTTTCATTGCCTTATCCTATGCATGGATGGGAGCATAGTCTTCCCATAAGATCAAGTTGCAGTTACTAGAAAAACATCAAATTTAGGGCATTTGTAATCAAACATATTGAGATGAATTAGGCAGGGGTCCAAGTTGGGGGAGGCTGGCCTAGAGCCAGGTTAAGTCCACCTTTCTTTCAGGATGACAGGAAATGTATGTGTTTATCTAAATAAATATTGATCATGCACAATGTTTGCCCAGCTCACCATCATCTGGAAAAGCTGTCTATACAGTAACAGGGCTGGATTCTAGATGAATGATTAGCATAATTTTCTATATCTGAACACCCATATATAAATCAGAATGGGTTTTAAAGGATTAACGGCATGGTGAAAAGAAATGTGTATTGTTTACGTAGAGATGGGAGGACAAAGAGGGTTAAATCTATCATTGTCTCTCTTTATTATTATTGAGAGCATTTTTTTAAATTCCAAATTGATTTGCTGCTTGAATTTAATTTGCTGCAGATAGAGATTGGACAAGCATTCTGGGACTGCAGAGAAAAAGGCAGATAATTCAGGCACAACAGAAAAGAGGGCAGGATTTGGTTATCTAAGAGAGAGATAGTAATGATGCTTTTCCCTATCTGTTTCTCTTCATTTTTCTCCTTTTCCATCTATCATCAACACTATAACCATAAACCTCTCACGTTTTGTCATTCAGTTGCAACCCTTATTCTCCGCTAAAACATCTGTTAAATATGCTGGATAGGGATGGTGTTAAGGGAAGGCTGGCTTCTGCTATGATATTATCCAAGTGAGGATGATTTGGAAGTGGCAGTATTACATGACAGCTACTTCAAAAAAGCTTGTTTTTACAGAATCTCTGATCTCACCTGAATAACAAGGGTTTAACTGAACATATGTTGGCCTTAACTCATGTAAATTCAAGGTTAAAACCAAACAACATAAAAAAATAAACTTGGCCGGGTTTTTTGCTTCTCTGCTATGTGTGATTTTTATCTTGGAGAAGATGATGCTGATGCTTCCTGGAAGAAAAGAAATTATCTCTTTTCCCTCCATGCATGATGTGTTCAATAATTTACTAGGTTAGCCTACTGAAATATATTCTGCTGCACACCGTCATTGGCTGAGGTTGTATATGGCATATTATGGCATATTATGTAATGCAGGTCATATTTATGGCTTAGAACAGTGGTCCCCAACCCCCGGTCCGCGGACCGGTGCCGGGCCGTGGAGTACCTGGCACTGGGCCGCGCAGCGGCCGGGGGCCATGATCAGTCATCTCCGAGTTGCCCAGGGAGGGGCGGCGCGCCCGGGACGGAGACGGCGCTTCCCCGCCCGGCCTTGGCTTGTGAGAAGGAACGGCGGGAGAGGTAGAGAGAGAGAGAGAGAGAGAGAGAGAGAACGTCGGGCAGCCGAGGGCGGGGGGGTCTTTTGAGGGGAGATGGGGGGTGCGCGATTTTGGCGCGCGTGCGCCCTCCGCAGGCGTGGGTGGGGGACTGAGAGGAGTCTAACGGTAGTGCAGGAAAGGGGAGGGTATGAGCGCCGCCTGAGGTGGTGAGGGGCAGTCTCCAGATTCAAGCCGCCGCTGCCGCTATTGCAGCGCACGGTGGAAAAGCGGCGGTCTTGCCCACCCCTTCCCTGCCTCCCGCCCGCTCCAGTTGCCGCAGCCAGGGGTGGGGGCTCGGTGCCTGAAGTCTCTTGCCTCTCTTCCAAAATTTCGCCAACGGGCATCGGTGAAGCGCGCTCTTTCTCTTCCTCACAAAACACATTTCCTTTCCCCCCACGCGTAGGTATTGGCGATATGGACTCTTGGAGGCTGCGCTCCCGGGTCGCGTTTCCTTTTTGCAGCCCACGAGAATGCCTGGTTCTGAGCCTCAAAAAACGAGAGTTCTCTTAAGGCTGCAAAAAAGGAATATACTTTCGTCCTTGAAGCGCTTTTCCTGTTATTTGGACATTATATATATATATACGTACGTACATACGTACGGTATGTATATATGCATGTATGTATGTATGTATGTATGTATGTGTGTATATATATATATATATATATATATATATATATATATATATATATATATATATATATATGTCTGTAGTCCATAATATAGTGATGATTTTAAAAAAAATTAGTTGAGCACATGGAATCTTTTTTCTTTTAGTATATTTTGGAGGTGGGGGCCCACTTTGTTATTTAAGATAGTATCTCCTTTTATATATGGTAGTGAAGATACCTAATACTCCCACCCCCTATTTTCCCCACGACAACCTTGTGAGGTGGGGGGGCTTAGATAGAGTGAATGGGCTAAAGTTACCCAGCCAGATCAGTATCAAACATTTCCCTGACCTCATACAATCTGATATATAAACAATCAATGTGTCGTTGCGAACAACGTCCCCCTACCCCTGCGCGCGCTCAGCGGGCCACGGTAAAATTATCAAAGGCTGACTGGTCCGCGGCGATAAAAAGGTTGGGGACCACTGGCTTAGAATGAGGGTGGGCCATTTGCATCTCCAGAGTTAAACATGCCTCTGGAAACTAATCAAGAAGAGAAGCAACCTGGGATTGAGGAGAAATTTCCTAACAGTGAGGACAATTAACCAGTGGAACAGTTTGCCTTCGGATGTTGTGGGTGCTGTTTCAGACCGGTTCGGGCGAACCGGTAGCTCTGATGATCAGGTAGAAGCAAACCAGTTCGCTCCAGCGATCAGGTGGGCCTGCCCTGCGTTTTACTGTTCTCAGCTGATTTGCGAGGCAGACCAGATTGCCATGTCTCAGCTGTCTTACTCCCCCAGCAGTAACGTGGAAGGTACGTTTTCTTAAAACTGTGCACATTTGCGCGAAGGGCGCGATCACCGAACTGGTTGTTAAACCGGCAGGATCCCACCACTGGCTTCCTCACTGGAGGTTTTTAAGAAGAGACTGGACAGTCGCTTGTCTGAAATAGTATAGGATCTTCCTTGAGCAGGGGGCTGGACTAGAAGACCTCCAAGGTCTCTTCCAACTCTAATCCCCATTGTCAGTGGAGACAGCAGTTATGAATGGGTTAACTCTGTTATCATCCAATGGGACTGAGTCTGAAGATTTCCATATCCCACCTTCTTCACTGGCCTCATATTAAAAATACCAAAAAAATTAACTTTCACTGGCCTTCCCCCTTGGGTTCTTTTAATTTAGATCGGGCAAGCTCAGGGAAGCCCTAAGAGCCAGAGGAGCCTTGCAGAGTTGAGGGCTTTGCTGTTGGGTAGTTTCTGTCTCCCCCCCCCACACCCAACCTCCCTCCGTTTTCGATCATTTGGAGAGGGTGAGTACCAGAGGCGCTGGAGAGCCCAGGTGAACGGCGTTGTGGGGGCGTGTCCCTGCAACTCAGGCTTAGCTCCGTGCGGCTTTTAGAACTGCCGGTGGAGCTTTCTTCTGGCAGCCGCCATTTTAAGTGCTTTACAGTTGCGGCTGCCATTTTGTTTTGGCATGAAAAGCACCCAGACATGGGGGACGTTGGCAGGTGTCCCCTTCGGTGTCAGAGTCCTGGTGAACTCTGCCATCGGTATCCTTCAGGCCTGCAGATGAGTGCGGCCCTGGGAAGCCTCCCTGCACCTCTGCAGACAAGTTTCCTGAGGCTACTGTGCAGCTTAAGTTGGTTAGTTCCGCAGTGGAGCTTCAGCCACCTGCCACCACTGCTGGACCCCAGGTGAGCCAGCGACTGTTGCCTGCGGGTGGAGAACTCCAGCACCAGGCCTCTGCAAGACCAGGTAAGTATGGCTGCATCACGAGGGTCTTCGGGGGAGGTGATTTCCACTCTCCCCCCTCTGGAGGAGGCTGTTGCTGGGCCTTTGGGGGCCCCACCCACTAGGAAGAGGTCTGTCCCCCTCCCATAGCTGGGCATTCCAAGAAGGCCTCTAAGGCAACACAATTGGCAGAGGAGATGAGACAGTGGGCCCTGGATCATGAATTTGCCAGGGCACAGAAGGAAGTTGAACAATGTGCCTCCCAACTTACTGTGCAGGCCCTAATTCATTCTCAGCCCCCTGAAGAGGCTTCTGTAACCCCTGATCCTCTTCTGCCCCCAGATCTGTCTCCAGACAGTGGGGAGGAGGGTTCCCTTTCAGAACAAGAGGAATGTGAGGTCACCCCTGATTCCCCCAGGAGCAGTCCTTGCCAGGCTGTGACGGCCATCCCCTCCATTGGGATCCAGCCAGGGTCTCAGCCCGACATGGCTGCCATTATTTTGGAGGCTATTCGCCAAGGTATAGCGGCTGGGCTGATGCAGCGGGATTCTCTCAAGCCTCTGGCCCCAGCAAGTCATTGTGGGGGAGGAGGAGGAGGAGGAGGAGGAGGAGGAAGAAGAAGAAGAAGAAGAAGAAGAAGAAGAAGAAGAAGAAGAAGAAGAAGAAGAAGAAGAAGAAGAAGAAGAAGTTCTTCTGCAAGGGCTCAATCTGAACCAGAGCATCCCCCCAGATCCCCTAGTCAGTCATCTTCTTCAGGGGAGGATGAGTACAGCCAAAGGGGTTTGGAGATGTCTGCTGATCAAGGTCTCGAGCCTGACCAGCCTGCCTTTGTGAGACTCTTTAAGCCGGCTCTCTTTAAGTCGCTCCTGTTTAAGTCATGCAGAGTAACTGCCTTAGATGAGTCTCTGGTGCCTCCGGCCTCAGGGGGCAATACTGTTCCATTACTTCTGGAACTAGAAGTCCCCAAAGAGGTGATGCCAGACCCTAAGTTATTCCTATATGTAGTTCAGCATCAGTGGGCCTCTCCTGGGTCAGGCCCATTTCCTAACTCTAATGATAAAAGGTTTTACAACGTTGGGCCCAAGTTGAATAAAGCGCTAGAGATCCCCACGGTTGATGCACCAATTGTGGCCATTTTGGCTGCATCTGCAGTCACAAGTAGTCCGGCAGAGTCCTTCCGTCCTGAGGAGAAGCGGGCGGAACAGGCACTGGTTAAGGGTCACCAATCAGCTGCATGGGCCATCAAGGCCTCTACTGCTTCTTCTTTCTTTGGTAGAGCAGCTGTCAAATGGCTTAAGAGGTTGCAGCATAGGATCCCTACAAACGATTCTAGGACACATCAGGACTTTAATAAGATAAAGGCTGCTATGGAGTTTGTAGCAGATGCCTCACTTAACGCCTCTCAATTCACGTCCAATTCCATGGCTGCCTCCATTGCCACAAGGCGTCTACTTTGGTTGAGGCAGTGGCAGGCTGATGCTAAACACATGTGGAGCCTTGCATTAGTCCCCTATTCAGGTCATCAGCTCTTTAGTCCTCCCTTGGAGCTGCTGTTAGTGGAATCCAAAGACAAAAAGAAAGTCTTACCCTCCCAGTTTAAGAAATCTGACAAGAAATCTTCTATCTCTTACAGGAGGTTGCCCTTTAATGGTGATGGAGGAGGCTTTTCCTCCCCTCACTCCCAATGTCAGTTCAGCCCACCTCAGAACCAGCGACCCCAACAGGACACATCAAATAAAGGGGGTCAGCGTTATCAGGCCGGAGGATCCTTCCAAGGTGGGGCTAACCGTCCCTACCAGCGTCAGAAATTCCTGCCTAATGACGTTTTCCATCGGGGGCCGATTGGCCTTTTTTTGCCCACCGATGGGAGGCAATAACCTTAGATGCTTGGGTCAGGGAGACGGTGTCAAACGGCCTCTCCCTCGAGTTTCTCTCCTATCCCCTGAGGTTTTTTGGAACATGCCTGGTGTCTTGGGGTATGGGCTGAAGGCCTTTGTTGGAACAAGCAATTCAATTCCTCCTGGACATCCAGGCAATTCCAGCTGTTCCAGCAGATCAGAGGAGACAGGGGTTTTATTCCCTTCTGTTCATAGTTCTGAAAGCCATTCTTGACCTAAAATGATTGAACCACCACATGGCGTATCAGCGCTTCAAGTTGTGACCATTGCACACTACCATGGGAAGTGCCCAGAGGGACAACTTCCTCACCTGAGTGGATCCGATTCCTTACCAGGTGAGGCAGGACCTTCAGCTGGCCCTCCAGCTATTAAGAGACCACGGATTTTCCATCAACCTGGACAAAAGTCACATCTCTCCCACCATCTGGATTCTCCATCTGGGGGCGGTCATAGATGCCGGGGGGGAAAGGTCTGCCTTTCACAGCAATGCCTGACCAGTCTGAGATCGATGACGTCATACATCATGAAGCGACGACAGGTGTTGCTGGTTGTGCTCTCTCTACTGCTGGGGAGGATGGTGTCCTACTTCTCCATAGTGAGGGGGGGAGGAGTATCCAGAATGGGTTTGACCTTATCCTCTCGTGATTGGTTTGAGTCAGATAAGCTCTTTGGGCTCCGCCCCCTGGAGGTGAGCCTGCCCAGTTTTCTGACTCAAAACGATCGTGAGAAGTTGCTCATTCGAGAGCTCCAGGAATTTACTAGGATCTAAAGGAAAATTCATTTGGACCCGTCGAGTTTTGCCTCCCTGCTTCACACACAGCCTCCTCCTGCAGGATTGGGACTGCCACTAGCCCCCCTGGGGCGGCAGGCTGCCCTGGACACTGAGGAGATCCGAAGACTCTCAGTGAGGAGCTTGGCCGGGCAGCAGGAGAAAGGGCAGAAGCCTCTAGCAGGCAGCCCTAACCAGGAGGACGGGCAAAAGCCTCTAGCAGGCAGCCCCAACCGCTGAGGCTTGTAAGTCGCTGGAGCGCTCCGTTGCTCCCCTCAAGGGTTGAGCGACGAACCAGGGCTTTCAAACGCCCTGGAGCACCCGTGCTGCCTCCACGTGGCCAGAGGATCGTGAGGAAGCCGAAGAAGCTGTTCCTGGCCACAGCGGCATCGGAGGAGAGGCAGGAGGAAGAGAATCCGGCTGGGAGCGCACGTGGCAAGCTCTCAGGAGCTCAAGCCTCGCTTCAGGCACTTTTAAATTTCGCGCCCCTTTGCAAGCCGGTCGGCGCCATTTTGAAGCCGGGAGGACCCACGTGGTCCAAGATGGCGGCGCCCAGCAACTACCAGGAAGGAGAATCCCAGGCAGTTGCAAGCAGGGACTGCAGCCCCACCGGAGGGGCAGAAGAACAAGCACCCAGGTCAGTGGCTTCCCCAGAGACTGCCCGAGGAGGGGTGGGGAGAGGAAAGGCTAAATGCAAAACCAAGCACCTTTCCCCCAGGGCAGATCCAGAGGAAGGGAGGAGTCACAAGCCTCCCAAGCCCTCTAAATACGAGCGGAGGAGGCATAAGGCTTTAGAGAGGCTTTGCAACCAAGCAGCCAGCCATCAGAACGCCCCAGGCAAAGGGTGGGAAAATCCAGGCACTCCCTTATCCAGCGGAGGCTCAGGGGAGAATCCAGCCCTGCCAACAAGGATCCCTATAGACACCTCGGGGCTTTGGGGCTCCACTCAGGGGTGGCAATCCCCTATCACCCCTACTGTGGGGGCAGCCTTGCCTACTGGCTTTCCCCTTTTGGGCAGCCCCCCCCCTGCTCAGGGGGGCTTCAGCCCCAACCCAGCGCCTCCCACAGGGGCCCCCAACTTCCAAGAATTAATGATGCAGGCTTTTCAGCAATGCATGGCTGCAGCATTCCAGCAGCCACAGCCTCAGGGGGCCCCCCTCCCCCCCACCCCCAGGGCTCCTGAATTCCCAGAGGCCCAGGAGGAAGAGATTCACAGCTCCTCAGATTCATCCCAGGAGGACAGTGACAATGAAAGTGAGGAAGGCGAGATCAGAGAACTCAAGCTATCAGAGGATGAAGGCATGCCTCCTCCTAAACCCACATTCACTGGGTTGTTCCAGCCCTCACTGTTTGAGTCCCTGCTCTTCAAGGCCAAGGCAACGGTCAAGCTAGGCAACAGAGCAGCGGAGGCCACACCCCAACGCCAGGGCCTCTCAGCAGAGAACATCTTTGATGAGCAGGCCATCGAGGCAGACACTGTTCCTACGCCCAAGACCTTCCTAGGCTTGATAAGACGCCAATGGGCATCTCCTACAAAGGGCCCCTCACCCTCCTCTTCAGACAGGATGTTCTTTAATGTGGACCAAGAGCTGGCTAAGCTACTTGCACAGCCCACCATAGATGATCCAATCGTGGCTCTTCATACATCCACCAACATGCCTGGGGAGCCAGAGGATGCCTTGAAGGCGGAAGACAAGAAGGCAGACCTCACCTTGCAGAGGGGCCATTTAGCAGCGGCCTGGGCTGTGAAAGCATCCACCACAGCCTCTTTCATCATCAGATCTTCCTTGCTGTGGCTGCAGGAGCTACAGCAACGTACCCCCATAGCAGATGCCCGGTCACATCAGGACATCAACAGGCTGGCAGCGGCCATCCAGTTCTCATCGGATGCCACCCTGGCTGCAGCCAGATTTGCTTCCAGGGCGATCGCATCGTCGGTGGCATCACGCAGACTGCTGTGGCTTCGACAGTGGCAGGTGGAGGTTCGTCACAAGTGGCGCCTGGCTTCAGCCCCCTTCACAGGGGACTCCCTCTTTGGCTCGGCTCTGGACCGGTTCCTGGTTGAGAACAAGGACAAGAGGAAGGTCCTCGCCACTGCCCAGAAGAAAGGCAGCTTCAGGTCAACTCCATACCCCAGACGCTCCTACTCCCGGGGTCAGGACTCTGGTTCCTTCTTTCGGGGTCAGGACTTCCTTAGGGGGTCAGAGGCAGGTTTCTCAGGAGGCAGGCAGTATCAAGGGGGATTCCCTGCTAGACAGAGGTACCCAGACAGACAGCAAAGAGGCAGGCAACAGAAGCGGCCCTTTCGAGGGGGCGGAGGAGGCGGAGGGGGGCGCTCCTTCCGCAAATATTAAAGCTAGGCCCAGCGTTCTCCCCATTGGGGGGTGCTTAGCGCATTTCGCTGACCGCTGGGACCTCACCTCCTCTGACAGATGGGTGCAGAAGACCATCAGGCATGGCCTTTCACTCGAATTTCTTTCCAGTCCCCCGAGCTTCTTCCGGATATGTCCGGTTTCTAAGAACCCGACCCGGAGGCTGCTGATGCAGGAAGCCATCCAACACCTGTTGGAGATCAGGGCGATCCAGCCAGTGCCTCCAGAGCAACAGGGTCAGGGGCACTATTCCATCCTGTTCGTCATCCCCAAGGCCTCTGGGGGCTGGAGAGCGATCCTTGACTTGAAACGCCTGAACCGTTCCATTCGCTATAGGAGGTTCAAGATGCACTCCCTACACTCTATCTTGGAGGGGGTTAGACAAGGAGACTTTCTCACTTCTATAGACCTCACTGAGGCCTATCTGCACATCCCCATTGCCCAGGATCACCGTAGGTATCTCAGGTTCTGCTACATGGGTCACCACTATCAGTACCGGGCCCTCCCCTTCGGGCTGTCTTCGGCCCCGAGGGTATTCACAAAGGTAATGGCAGCGCTGGCAGCGCACCTGAGACAGGTCCCGGTGCGCATCCAATGTTACCTGGATGATCTGCTCCTGCAGTCATCCTCCTTTAGGGGCGCTCTGCGAGACCTAGACATCACCATGACAGTCCTGAGGGACCATGGGTTTACAGTGAACCTAGCCAAGAGTCACCTCCACCCCTCTACTAGTCTCATTCACCTAGGAGCCAGAATAGACACCCAGGCGGGCATGGTCTTCCTGTCACCCGACAGACAGATAGCGCTTAGACAGCTAGCCTCCTCGATAGCCAGGAAGCGCAAGGTGTCCCTAGCCACTCTGTCTAAACTACTAGGCACCATGGTCTCCGCCATTGGCATCGTCCCGTGGGCTCGCCTCCACACCAGAGATCTCCAATGGTTCCTCTTGCCATTCCAGCGAAGGCGCACGAGCTGTTCGCAGACCAAGGTACTTCTCCCGCTAGACGTCTCCCGCTCCCTGGCTTGGTGGACATCCCCAGCGATCACAAAGGGCGAAACCTTCTGGACACCAGACCACTTGACGGTAACGACGGACGCCAGTCTGAGTGGGTGGGGTGCCCATCTGCTGGCTCAGATGGCGCAAGGAGAGTGGACTCAGGCGGAAGGGACTCATAACATAAACTGGTTGGAGCTCAGGGCGGTCCGCCTGGCTCTGTTATGGTTCCAGAACTCGGTCAGGGGCCAGCACATATTAGTCCTCACAGACAATATTACCACCAAGGCTCACATAAACAGACAGGGGGGGACAAGATCAAGGGCCCTCATGAAGGAGGCCAAACGTCTGGGTCAGTGGGCCGAAAGGAACCTCCGGTCTTTGAGGGCAGAACACATAGCGGGGGTGGACAACACCAGGGCCGACTGGCTCAGCCGGGCCGAGGTGGACAACTCAGAGTGGAGGCTACAGACTGCAATATTCGAGGAGGTGGCCGAGCGCTTCGGGCGTCCGGAAGTCGATCTGTTCGCCACTCCCCTCAACACTCAGCTCCCGAGGTTCTTCTCCAGGTACCGGACACGGGGGGCGGAGGGGACGGACGCTCTGCGGAGCTCATGGCCCAGGGGTCTTTTGTATGCCTTTCCTCCCTTGCCCCTGATTCCCAGGGTCATACGGAAGATCCTTCAGGAGGGGGCGGAAGTGGTTCTGTTGGCTCCTCATTGGCCCCGGAGGCCTTGGTTTGCAGATCTCCAGTCTCTGTCGGTGGAGAGGCCCTGGAGAATTCCCCAGGAGAGGATATCCCTCAGCCAGGGGGCGCTGGAGCACCCGGATCCTCAATGGCTCCAGTTGACCGCTTGGCGGTTGAGCGGAGCATCCTGAGGAAAGACCTCTTCTCCCCCAGGGTGATAAGGACTATCCAGGCCGCCCGCAGGCCCTCCACAGAGCGCATCTATGGCTCCACATGGCGGGCCTTTGACTCTTGGTGCAACTCCCGGGGGTTCACCCCCATCCAGGCTACGGTGCCTCAGGTTCTGGACTTCCTCCAGGCGGGCCTGGATAGAGGGTTAGCGCCTAACACAATTAGGAGACAGGTCTCAGCCATCTCATCAGTTCTCCTGTGTGGCAGAAACCAGAGCCTGACACACCACCCCATGGTCAGGCAATTCCTTAAGGGGGCCTCCAACCTCAGACCACCTACGGTACACAGGTACCCTTCCTGGGATTTACACAGGGTATTGGACGCTCTAACGGGCGCCCCATTTGAGCCATTACAAACAGTTTCCCTTAAGTTCCTGACCCTGAAGGTGGCTTTCCTGGTGGCCATCACTTCCGCCAGGCGGATATCCGAACTGCAGGCGCTGTCCACCAGGGAGGATCTCTGTGTCTTCCACCAAGATAGGGTGGTGTTACGGCTGGATCCATCCTTCATTCCCAAGGTGTGCTCCTGCTTCCATCGAGCCCAGGAACTGATTTTGCCCAACTTCTGTCCAGACCCTTCTCACCCATTGGAGAGGAAGTGGCACACTCTGGACGTTAGGAGGGCTCTGAGGATTTACCTCAGGAGAACCAGGCCAAACAGGAAATCCGAAGCCCTGTTTGTCTCCTTCCAACCAGGATCCCTGGGTAATAAGGTAACTTCCACCACTATCGGCAGGTGGTTGCGAACCTGCATTGCCACTGCTTACCAATCGCAGGGGTTACAGACACCAAATCATATCACAGCCCACTCCACACGGAGTGCAGCCACATCCACGGCCTGGGCCACACAAGCATCCCTGGCCGAAATCTGCAGGGCAGCCACGTGGGCTTCCCCCTCTCCCTTTGTTAGGAACTATAAGTTGGACTCCTTTGCCTCGGCAGAGGCCTCGTTCGGCCGCAGGGTGTTGCAGGCGGTTCACAGGGCAGGACCCGTGCCTCAACAGGCCTGAGTGGGGGACATATGGCCTCAGGGATCTCCCTCCCTAGGGACGTGCAGGCTTTGGTACGTCCCATTCTGGATACTCCTCCCCCCTCACTATGGAGAAAGGGCGTTGGTACTTACCTGATACGCCTCTTCTCATAGTGGGGGGAGGAGTATCCAGTCCCTCCCTGACTAGGTTTGTACAACTAAGTGTTATGTTCATTGTTTATATTGTTATTTAATTATTGATGTTGAAGACAATAAAAGCAAAAAACTGAATCAAGAGTCTGGAGTGAATGATGCAACGAGTCGGAGAGAGCTCTTCGTCATAAAACTGGGCAGGCTCACCTCCAGGGGGCGGAGCCCAAAGAGCTTATCTGACTCAAACCAATCACGAGAGGATAAGGTCAAACCCATTCTGGATACTCCTCCCCCCACTATGAGAAGAGGCGTATCATGTAAGTACCAACGCCCTTTCCACATCGTGCCATGGGCGAGACTGCACAGCCGGCTACTCCAGTGCTTCCTCCTTCACCATCAGTGGGCAGACAGAGCCTGCTCGTCTGTGAGGGTGGTCCTGATGTTGGCAGTGCGCGATTCCCTGAGATGGTAGATATCATCAGCGAATTAACAGGGGGCCTTGTTCCTAGAGCTGGCCCAGATCACGGTGACTACAGGTGCCAGCCTGTCGGGTTGGGGTGCGCACCTTCAATCAGACATCGCCGAGGGTCTCTGGTCCCCATCAGACAGCCAACACAGCAGGGTGGCCTGATGGCCTTCTCTACACATTTTCTCCCATTCCTCTCATTCAGTGGGTGGTGCGGAAGATGCTAGGGGAGGAAGCTGAGCTCATCCTTCTTGCTCTGGCCTGACCGTGCCACCCCTGGTTTGCAGACCTGAAGGCAGTGGCCCCGTCTTGTCATCTGCCATTGTCGCCGGATGTCCTCAGGCAAGGAACTCTTCTTCATTTGGATAAAATTGACCACTTGGCAATTGAGCAGCATGGCTTGATTGGGACATTTGTCTCCTCAGGTGGTGGCCACGATTCAAGCGTCTCATTGTCCGTCCATGATCTGTATTTATGATGCAACCTGGAAAGCGTTTTTCTTGTCGTGTACAGGCAAGAACATGTCAGCAGCCCGAGCGCCATTACATCATGTATTGGACTTTCTACAAGAGGGCTTGGACAAGGGCCTATCGCCCAACATGCTGTGATGCCAAGTGGCGGCCCTCTCATCCATCTTGACTTACAGGGACTTTACATCCTTATCACAAAATCCCTTGATTCATCATTTTTTGTGAGGAGCTTTGAATCTACAGCAGTCCATAATTCATTGCTACCCAATCTGGGACCTTCCCAAGGTCCTCCTGACATTGACAGGTTCTCCTTTTGAACCACTGGATGACACTTGCCTGAGATACCTGTCCTTCAAAGTTTTATTCCTCATAGCCATTACATCGGCCAGGAAGGTTTCTGAGTTGGTGGCACTATCAGTGCGCCAGAACTTGTATGTGTTTCATAATGACAGGGTGGTCTTGATACTTGACCCCTTCTTTGTGCCCAAGGTCAACATATGTTTCCATAGGGCACAGGAGCTGGTGCTCTCGAACTTTTGTCCATCTCCTACCCACAGACTGGAAAGACAGTGGCATAAACTAGACATGAGATGCGCCATTTGGATTTACATTCACTGCAATTCATTGATATGACGCACAGAGGTGTTGTTTGTGTCTTACCAACCGACTTCCTTGGAACTTAAAACATTGTCCGCTACACTGTGTCGGTGGATCAAGCCTGCATTACTAAGCCATACGAATTGCAACTGCACTGGTTCCAGGTCGTATCTTGGCATACTCGACAAGGAGTACAGTGATTTCAGCTACCTGGGCCACTGATGGCTCCCTTGAGGAAGTTTGTCATGTGGTCACCTGGGCATCCCCGTCGCCATTCATCGGCCACTACAAAATTGACACCTATGCATCGGCAGATGCAGCTTTTGGCAGACGGCTTCTGCAGCGGTTGTGTGAGGCTCAAGAAATTTCGGCCCAGTCACAGGCCCACCCGTAGCGACAGTACTAGCTTTGGTATATCCCATTCATGACTGCTGTCTCCACCAACAATGGAGATTGGGCGTTGGTTTACCTGATATGCTCAATCTCTGGGAAGGTGCAGACAGCAGTCATCCCCACCCTATGAAGAGGTCCGGTCCAACAGTTGGAGGAGTTCTTCGATGATACCATAGCACGTCAGTCTGTGGATCACATTCATCATAAAAGCTGGTGAGGCCTGTGAAGAAGGCGGGATATGCAAATCTTCAGACTCAATCCCATTGGATGATAACAGAGTTAACCCATTCATGACTGCTGTCTCCACCTTCCCAGAGATTGAGCATATCAGGTAAGCCAACACCCATTCTGATTCTGATCTTGGAGCTCTCATTATCCAGAGCTTCTCCAAGGTGGTCAGGATCAAAGTTTCAACAAGTTTGCCTTGTTTGATAGTTTGCCTTAAGAGAATGAAAGTAACAATATCAATCCAATAAAATAAGGGAAAAATAAAGAAATTGCCCAAGTTAGATCTATTCTTCCTAGAAGCAAAATAAACCCATCTAAATCCTCCTGAAACTCCCAAAATATAACCAAATATTTTGGACATGTCATTTGAATGACATGATGTCATCTGCCTTAGTCTCTGGCTATAAAAATGTTCTTTACCTTATTTATCAAGCCACTGTAAAACAAATTATGAATTAATGCAAATGGAGAATTCAGCTACACACACACACACAAACACACACACACCTATACTGCAGGCAAAATCTTCTTTCAATATCAGCCTAATCAAATCTGTTGCATTCAATTGAGTTTAAAATTGTTTATAATGTGCTGAAAAATCTGGGTAACTACAAAACAATATGAAAAAGATACCGAATGCTTCGCGTGTTTGCATCCCACATCCAGCATTCCTATTTGTCTTGAACTATAAGAAATATTCTAATCTTCTCCAATTAGCAAACTCTAATTACAATTTGATTGTATCATTTTGAATTTAAGACAATTTCAACATTCTGTAGGAATTTTAATGTTAAGGAAAAGATTTCCCTGAAGAATACTTTGCAATGAAATTGAAATTGCTCAAAAGCCTGGCAAAGGGCCAATTCTAGTAAGTTTTCCCAGCAATTTTCTTGTTTGTGTCATGTAACCTGCTACTGAAGATATCACAAAATATTTATGGAGTATTGAAAGCTAATAAAAGTGCACAGCAGTTCTATTTAGGAATCTTGCTTACACTGTGTATATTTCTGTCATGTACAATTATTTTTTGTAACTGCTGAAATATCTTCTCTTTATGAAGTGCTTCTTATTTAGCAGATGTTTTCAGAAAATCAGAACAAGTTCTTCAGGTTTTACTTTTAAGCTTTACAATCTGACATGGTGGCATGTAATTAATTATGCCTGGGAACTGTAGAAATGCAGAAAGACCTTATGTCCCTAGATTTGTCTCCTGCTGAGAGAAAATGATTGAAAAGAGGGTGTGATGGATAAATAAAAAAAATATTTCAGAACATGGTGCTGTTTAAGACAAAAGGTGGAAGGTTCACATAAATGGGAAGATAATAGAAAACCATGCGTCTCCCAGAAGGCCTCTGCTTGTTTCCAGGTAATGTTTCTCTTACATATTTGTGTTGTTTCCTTGCAGCGCATGAGGTCTGGTCCTGTTGGCAGAGCGGCTGACCCCTTGGTGATAAATAACCAGGGCCGCAAACAATGTCAACTTCCTGTGATGAGTCTGTGGCATCCGTTGAAGAAGTAACTGACAGCTTCTGGGAGGTAAGGACTTCTCCTTGGCATGATAGAAATGTTCATGATTGGCTGACCTAGGAGTGATTTGACTTAGTAAGAGCCAGCCAAATGCAAAAGAGCTTTTTTACCCCTGAGGATGCTGAGGTCACTTCAAAAAGTAAATATGTTTAGAAAGCTTCCGTGAGAAGGTTCCAAGATTCTATGAGATTTTTTAATATTTCTTCCCCTGATATCAGAGCAGTGTAACTTCCACAGAAAAAAAATAATCTAAAGTCCTTGCCTGCTTCCTCCAGAAGCTTTCTAGAGAAGTCCTTGCTGATATCAGAACTAGAGGAGAGCTGTTTCAGGACAACTTTTTGACTTCTGTCTGATCAGCATGTTAAATATGATATTAAAGAAGCTGGCATTAATAAATTACTTTTCTTTGTAGTGAGAAAGAGATCTCATAAACAGATACTTTAAAATGATTCAGGAAAAAAGGATGGGCTACAAACATTTATCTGCCCTGCTGAGGTTTAAAGTGCGTTAGATATACCCTGTTTTCCTGAAAATAAGACCTAACAGGAAAATAAGTCCTAGAATGATTTTTCAGGATGTTTGTAATATAAGGCCTACCCCCAAAATAAGATCCAGTTAAGATTGTCAGCCAGATGGATGCATTTAGTACCGTATTTCCCTGTAAATAATACCTACCCAGAAAATAAGCCCTAATCCATCTCTTGGAACAAAAATTAATATAAGACCCAGTCTTATTTTTGGGGAAACACGGTACCAAAGCCTTTGATAGTAGAGTATTTCTCAAATGAAAGTTGACTTGCACCATCAGCATCCAGGTGTTGGCATACAATTGTTTCTTTTTAAAACAGATGTTCCAAAACTACATATTCAGTCCACTGAAATATATGTCAAAATGACAAACATCATTATTGAGAAGGATTTTAGAAATTGTATTATGACAACAATAACAATTTTTACATATGGCCATTAATTTATGAAATACTTTCATAGGATTTCTATCTTAGAAAATAATATACTTTAATAATTATAATAAATTAGTGATAAATAATTTTGCTGGTCAAAAAGGAGACCATATTCACCATTTAGGGAGCGGGATGTTGTAAATTTAGGCTTACTAAAAGTTACCATATTTTGGGGGTATAAGATGCACCTTTTTCTCTCAAAAAAGAGGGTGAAAATCTGGGTGCATCTTATACACTGAATACAGCATTTTTTTGCCTCCCAAAACCCTGCCCCTTTGCAAAAATGGTTGTGCTTAGCCTCTAGGAGGCTTCCAGAATGCTCCTGAGGAGGGCAAAAATGAGCAAAAAATGGGCTGTTTCTTGCTCGTTTTTGCCCCAGCCCCCAGGAGCATTCTATAAGCCACCTAAAGGTACTGCATGCCCTTTTTTGACAAAAAACGGGGCCGTTTTTGCAAAAAACAGGGTGTTTTGAGGTCTGCAGAGTGCAAAACCTTTTTTTTAATTTGACTCTTCAAAATCTTGGTGTGTCTTATATTCCAGTGCATCTTATATTCCCAAAAATACAGTATGTTGTAGTTGCTAAAAAATAAGCACATTGGCTTTGCTCTCACCTTAGAGCCAAGGTGGCGCAGTGGTTAAATGCAGCACTGCAGGCTACTGCTAGACCAGCAGGTCAGCGGTTCAAATCTCACCGGCTCAGGGTTGACTCAGCCTTCCATCCTTCCGAGGTGGGTAAAATGAGGACCCAGATTGTTGGGGGCAATATGCTGACTCTCTGTAAACCGCTTAGAGAGGCCTGAAAGGCCTATGAAGCGGTATATAAGTCTACTGCTATTGCTCTCATTCTTAGTCATCCTAATTTGCCAGGTAGCCAAACCTATTTGGCTGGTTTAAAATACAACAATGTCATATTCATGGAATGATTTCTGATAAAGTGGAATCATAGTGATGAAAGAGCAAAAAGTTAAGGCTAATTAGATGAGAATGGCACAGTGACAGATTGCATAATCATTGTGAGCACATACATTCCCCTCCTATTTTTCAGGAGAGGAATCAGGAAATGTATTCTTTATCTCCAAATATGCCTTTCATGCTGAAAAGGGAATTGTTAAAATTTAGCACTGCACTATGGCAGAGCTCTAAGTCATTACAATAATTGCAAAATGTCCTAGAGCTATATCAGCTGGCAGATTCTGAGGCTCTTCCTTATAAGCCTTCTGATTCCTTCCCAGTATTTGTGCAAATGCAGCAAATTTATCAAGTATTGTTGTTTGAAAGAAAGAATCAGACTCAGAATTTTCTATAAAGAGGCAGAGGTATATCCATGGCAATCACATTTTCAAGAGTTTTCCCCTCTTTCAAAATCAAATGCCCCCTTTTCTCCCCCACCTTTCCTGTTCCCCAGCCTCTGGTGCATATGCTTCCTGCAGGGTACATTTTCCCCTTCCCTGATGCCCTGAGCCAACCTGGCCTCCAGGATGATTCCTGGAACTACAGCCAGTCACTTATTCCAGGCAACTATTCATGTGTCTGCCAGGTGGGGAATTATAAGCGGACAGTGAAGCGGATTGATGATGGATATCGGCTTTGCAATGATCTGATGAACTGTGTCCATGAACGGGCCAAGATTGAGAAGGCGTATGCTCAGCAGCTGGTTGATTGGGCCAAGAGGTGGAGGCAACTGATAGAAAAAGGTATTTCTAAGTCTTTCCTTGTAATAACGTAGAAGAGTAGGCTGGGAGCTTTTTCAAAGGCAAAAGGGGGAGGGAATTACAATCTGCACAACTATATTGGTTTAATCTGGACAATATTGGGGGAGGGAGACCCCAAGGAGTTTTTTCTTCAGTTACTTTCATTTACTTTAAAAGGAAAGCATGGCTGTTCATAAATTGCTGTTATCCTATATTTGAAATTTCCAAGTTTCCTTAAAGGCAGTTTTGTGGGCCTTTCTAGACAATTACTTCTTAATTTTGACAGGTGTAACTTCCAGATAAAAGTGTGTCCAAGACTATTGCAATAAAAAAAATCAAATTTAAAAATAGTATGTGCACTAATATATTTATTAAGCCATTCAATAAAAATGAGCCAGAGCACCACTAAAAGTTCATAAGTTTTGCGTGATAAATATTGCACTTCAATTAAATGCATGCTTATTAAGAAGCTAATGCAGTTCAGTGGAACCTCCTTGCACTATATATATATATATGTGTGTGTGTGTGTGTGTGTGTGTGTGTGTTTTATTTTTTTATTTGTGCTGATAAATAAATAAAGGGAGAAATATATATAGTGTGTGTGTGTGTGTGTTTGTTTGTTTTGTTTTTATTTGTGCTGATAAATAAATAAATAAAGGGAGACTAGTATAGATCTATATATATAATCTTCTTGTAAATATATTGCAGTTCATATCCAATACCAGTGGGGTATCCTATTCTACATGATGAAGGCATAACGAAAGGGAGCAGGGTTACAGGCATTTATTTTGTTCAGGTGATTGAATATTAGTATGAGCAAACTGGTGTCTTCCAAGCTTTTACACCTTTAACACTGATCAGATCTGACCGCATGATCGATGGCAAGGGGCTATGTATTTTCTAATCCAAAACATCTGGAGGGCAGCAGGTTGCCAATGTTAGCTTCATAAACAACAGGCTCTTGCAATTGCTTTGAGGACTGAGGAACTGAGTCTTGGGAAGAGTGAGTATTTAACCATCTGCCATTACCACTGCTTCAGTTTTCAAAGCAGCCATGATGTTGTTCATTAACACAAAATAAACTCCCTAAAGATTTGATCCTCCTTTTCATGACTTTTAGAGTGGCTCTCATGATTACTGATTTAAATATCAGTATGAGTAGATGGGAGTCATGTAAAGCAACTAGATTTTTTACAATGACAAACAATCATCACAAAGTGTGCAACTAGGATGTCTCAGAGGCTGTGAGTGGCTCCCTTAGGCTTCATTACTGTGGGCTTCTCAGCTCTCTCAACAATTCATTTGTTAGTAAAATAGAACAGTCTCTCAACCTTTGAGTGCATTATAGGAACATTCAGTCTGTACAGAAAAAAAATGGGCTGTTATTTCAGGATGCTGAGCCATTATCCCACCTTTACTGGTGATGTTTTTGCATAGGTCCCCAGTATGGCAGTTTGGAAAAGGCATGGATGGCTATAATGACAGAGGCAGACAAAGTCAGCGAGCTACACCAAGAAGTTAAGAATAGCCTACTGAATGATGATTTTGAAAAGGTGAAGAACTGGCAGAAGGATGCTTTCCACAAACAGATCATGGGAGGCTTCAAGGAGGCCAAGGAAGCAGAAGACGGTTTTCGGAAAGCACAGAAACCCTGGGCTAAGAAGATGAAGGAGGTAGGAAGGAGTGGAGAAGAGAAGATAACAAAGGATCCCCTAACCCCAGTTTATTTTACAGAGGAAAGAAATCCATCAGTTTTCCTGGACAGAGGTTGAGATGGTCTTTCTTTCATTCATTGACAACCACTTTCCCAACCTGATATTTTCTAGTTATGTTGAGATAAAACTTGCCATTGCCAGAATGACTGGATTTTGGGAGCTACAATGCTAATTTGTTTGCAGAACTCTGTACATTTTGGGGGCCAGAAAATTAGCATGATCAAAACAGGTCTGTTGATTCTTAAGATAACCATGGCAAGATAATATGAAAACATGGAAAGGAAACACCAGTGTTGGCCCATGATCTATATAACCTCTTTCTTTGTGGTTTAGATCAGGAGCTTTCAAAATTTTGCAGGTTGCAGAACCTAACAGTAAATGAAAAAACAGGATTTCCTGGAATTTCTGACCAAGAGGCAAAGTTCTAGTTCAGTGTTTCTCATCCTTGGTTATTGGAGTCCATGCAGTTTATAGTTTATAGAAAATTGGCTGCATTCAATTGAACCTTATTCCCCACTCTCCAATCTTTCATAGAACCCCATCAGCCTCTTGTATAATCATAGGACATCATGGAACACATCCATGAAAACTGTTAGTTAGATTATGCCCTTAGATTCTATATGAAATAATACCCATGCTCTACATGAAGATTACAAATGATAAAAGCTCTCTCAAGTTGAGCTCAGTAGTTAAAAATGCAGCCCTGCAGTTTTGTTAGGAATGGTACAAATATAATAGGCTATGATATTTTCCCAAAATGAGGGTGTTCTTTTTTTTTTTAACTAATTTATAGCCCTGGAATTCCCAGTGATTCCCCCATCCAAGTATAAATTAAGGCTAACCTTAATTAGCTTCTGAGATCAACCAGGGGTGACTGGCTGCTGTCTCTTGCTGAGGTAATATCCCTACAGAAGTAATATTTATCACTATCTATGAACTGCATGGCTCAGTTCATGGCTATAAGCTACATGTTTAACTTCTCAACTTCTACACATTTTTAAATTCAAAACTTGCATAGTTGCTAAGAAAACTTTGAAATACAGTACCTCAATATATTAAAACATACAAACTAAGTCATGTATTTTGCCCAGTTTATGGCGATAGCAGTTTAGGATTCCTTATTTCATAATACAGTTGTTCTTAAATTATTTTATTTATTTGGTATCATCCAGATGATTTGATCTGCAATTCCCACAATCTCCAGCAAAAATCACCTCAGGTCATAGATTTCATTAAGGAAATTTGAGAATTTCTATTGGGAAGGAATTGCCTGTTGGATGCTAGAACATTAGTTATATGGCAGGCCAAAGATAACTTATGCTGACCCTCTGAAATAATTTGTGTGGGTTCTTTCTCTTGTCTCTCAAACTAGCTGGAAACAGCCAAGAAAGTATATCACTTGGCATGCAAAGAGGAGAAACTTGCTATGACCAGGGAAGCTAATAGCAAAGCAGAGCAATCTATTACTCCAGACCAGCAGAAGAAGCTTCAAGACAAAGTGGAAAAATGCAAGCAAGATGTACAAAAGGTAGGAAGGCCATCTACTGAAATAACTTGGAAAGTTAATGCACATCCTTTTATATGAACAACAGCAGTCCAGCCCAGTCTTCTATGTACACTTTCACATAAAGAAATATATAACTCTGCACACAGGAAAAAAGTCATCTTCATGTTTAGATATAGATAGAGTTGTAAGCATACATACCAAGTGCATATATTTCTGTCTGTAGACAAGATATATTGATCACCTCAGAAAGTGCAGCGCATGGTTTTAAATTGTTGCAATTGTTTATTTTTATGTATTATGTAAAGTCCAATAATTACTTTCCATATCCGCTGCTATTCCTTCATTTTTGAATCTGAAAGGACAAAACCTGTACAGTCTATTCAATGACACTGTCACAAGTTCACACATGGTGACTGCATTTTCTAAATTTAACTTGGAACTTTGTTTCTTATTTGTATAACAAGTTCCAGGAACAATATTAAAGCATGATGCTTCCAATAGAGATGGCTGCAATTGGTATTAATTGCACCTGAGATTAATCTTATTTCAGTGCTGATATGGAATAAACTCACAATTGAAATCCTTATGCAATCTTATTTGGGATTATGCCTTATTTTATTTATTACTTCTATGGATAATCTATAAATAATGTCAATCAATGTTATATTTAAAAGAGCAAAATTATACATGCCTACCTACCCAGAAGATCTTATATGGATAGGATTGAACAGTGGCCTTACTCAGGGAAACTTAACTGCATCCCTTTGTTTCTTGGACAGGCTCTGGAGAAATATGAGAAAATAGTGGAGGAGGTGAATAAGGGCACTCCACAGTACATGGAAAGCATGGAGCAGGTCTTTGAGCAATGCCAGCAGTTTGAAGAGAAGAGGCTTAATTTCCTAAAAGAGGTGCTGTTAGATATCAAGCGACACCTGAACCTGGCAGAAAACAGCAGGTAGATTGTTTATTATTATTATTATTATGTGGTTAATCTTTGGTGAGATTCACAGCCTTTGGGGCTGGTTGGTAGCTCAACAGCTCAAGTCCTAACCAAGGACCTAGGAACTGTTAAGGTAATGTCGGAGGATATAAGTTGTTCCACGTAGGGTGGTTTTTTGTAGAGTCAGAATGTTCAAGTCAGGTAAATTTAGAATTTTCAAATAGCGAGGTAGCCCTTTAGGTATTGCTCCAAGGGCTCCAATTAAAATTGGGACAACACATGATTTCTTTTTCCACAGTCGTTCAACCTCAAATTGCAGGTCCCGGTATTTTGTGATTTTTTTCTTGCTGTTTATCTTCAATTTGTACATCATCAGGTATTGCAATGTCAATGAACCATACTTTTTTCTTTTCAATTATTGATGGTGTTAAAAGTCTTGTCGCAGGATGGAAGCTGTTCTAAACAAAGCTGCTTTATGCCATTGACTGATGGCGAATTTGTCAATGCCGATGATGTTCAAGTGGTGCTCCAGTTGTTTTGGGATTTCCCCCAAGGTGCCTTTTGCTATTGGTACTACTCTTTCTTCCTTTGGCCTCAGTCATTCTATTTCTATTTGCAAGTCTTTGTGTTGTTGTTGTTGTTGTTGTTGTTATTCTGCTTTTTATAAAAACATAAAAACTGAAGCAGCCAAGTCAGAAATCTCTCTGGTGATTTTTGTAATACAGATGTTCCTTTACTGGGCACTTGGTGCCATCCTGAAGTTCTGTTTGCTTTTCCTTCAATTTAGTAATGTCTATATGAGAGCTGTTTGTATGCACTTTAACATCACTTGCTAAATATGAGGAAAATTGTCCTCAAAGTGATGCAAGACAATCCAATTTATCTTGGATTCTCTAAATAAACTACTGTCCATAGGTTTGGCTTCCATCTCAGTTTACAATATAATTTGATAAAGAAATCAAGGTTTTCTTGTGTTGGATGACTTCAAGAAGGAGATAGAATGCCAACCATTAGAAATATTTTAGCTCTGGATTTTCTGCCTTGACAGAAAATTAGATTAATATTCCTCTCCAACTAGAATTCTGTAATAGACACAGGTAGGAAAAATGACTAGTGTTATAAACAAGATTATCTTTACTTTGCAACTTTCTGCTAAAAATGAAGTGGTCCATGAAAATATCTCCCTTATCTTAGATTGACCACATTCTGGAATACTAGGACCCAGCAAATGAAACCTAGATTACAACATTGGTCTTAAGCAGTTCCAAGGGTCGCAAAAGAATTTAAAAATGAAGATTGTATCATTTCAGACTTGGATGTGGAATTTGTAAAACTTATTGAGAAGAAAATAACACTTCTAGTAGAAATCTAGCATAGTCATTTTCTACTTGAAGAGGTTTAACATAAACCATTTTTGTAAAAGATTATAATAGTAGCAACTTAAAAAGATTAAAAGGTGCAAAAAAATAAAAATAGAAAATGAAAAAGTAATATAGCAAAGAAAAAAGAAATATATACAGAACTAACTTTCCACTTTAAGTATAAACAATTTTAGTACTTTATCACTTTCACTTAAAATACAACAAATATTTTTTCTCCCCATATCCCGTATCTATAAACAAATTCATAAAGCATTATAATTTCAGTCCGGGTGTCAGCAAAGATTTATTAAAGACCAGAAATAATAAACATATCTATTTTAACCTTAAGCAAATTAACTTTATAACCCACCATTTTACTTCTAACAACTTAATCTTTATTGCATTTAATAGTTTTGTAATCCTGTTTTTAGTTAAACCTTGTCCCTTCTCATAAGATCCTTCAAAATTTTAACAATCTTCTTTTGTAAATACATGATAGGAAAAATTTTCAGGTCACTCTTGGTTTATTGTTTGCCTTTGAATTATTAAAACTGGTTTTTTCTGTATATCTAGTGTAAGATCTTTTTCCTTGTTTCTTGTAGCCTGTTATACTTTCAAATCAGTCTCAGTCTTGTCAGGTAAAACTTGACTGTGACATCTTTCATACAGTCTATCCATAGAGGCAGATGTCTTTGTTGAAACTATTAATATTAACTTCGGAGTCCATTTTACAAAAATATCCTTCATTATGTCCAATGTTAGAATATTTTGCTCCGTTCTGTAATTATATTTTGTGTTCTTCTCCTTTAACTGTAATTTTTAGTTCTCTCTTGTGTCTAATTTTAAAAATCTTTCTTTAATATGTCTTTTTAATGCAAAACAAAAGCATTTTCCCATAGGAAGGGCTCTTTATCATTAATTCCAAAATTTTATTTAAAACCTATCTGGATCCTTAATCCATTTGTAACTTTCTTAAATAAAAGCCATAATAACCGTTATTAAGGGTCCAGATAGGTTTTAAATAAAATTTTGGATTTTAATAACTGTTTTTCCCCTTCCCCAATTAAGTTAATAACAGAATAACAGAGTTGGAAGGGACCTTTGAGATCTTCTAGTCCGCGGGTGGCAAACTCAATCGCGTCATGGGCCGGATTGTGGCGTATCACAATGTTTTTTGCCTTTGCAGAGCCGGGGTGGGTGTGGCTTGCACGTGATGTATCCAGCCACCAGTTTGACAGGCCTGTTCTAGTCCAACCCACTGCTCAAGAAGGAAGCCCTATATCTGTGATAGTGAACTGTTGTGACTCAGCAGAAGTTTGCTGTGAGTTGAGTCGGGATGCAGGGATAACAATGCAGCTGGGGCTCGTTAGTGTGGTCTTCTGAAGATAAAAGGACTTTCCTTTTAAGTCTGTCTGACTGTCATCTGTTAACGAGCGGAGAAGGGGGGACAGAACAGATTGACTTCTGCCAAAACAAGCCTCCATTTGATTAACTATGGAGCAATTAATTTCTGAAAATAGGCAAATGGATCAACAGATATCGGTGCAAAAACCCTCGAGCCAAGGAGAAAGTGCCCAGTAGCCATGCCAGATAAATATGATTGGAGTCTGGCCATGTTTGCTGTGTTTCTGGGACAATGCCAGCTGTTCCTGAGTCTGAGAGCAGAGGACTTTCCCACTGACCGGACAAAGGTGGGATTCATTATCAGTTTGCTCTCAGGCACAGCTGCCCGTTGGGCTACCCCCTTGTTAACTCAGCCGAGCTCTTTGTTGGATGACTTCCAGGGCTTTTGTCAGTACTTTAAATGGATGTTTGAAGATCCTATCAAGGGGGAAACCTCAGCTAGAAGTCTGAAGTCACTGCAGCAGGGTAGTGGTTCATTGCAGGACTATGTTAGTGAATTCAGGCTGCGTAGCCAGGATTCCACGTGGAATGAACCAGCTCTAATGGACACGTTCCAGGATGGTTTGTCAGAGGGTGGACAGGCCACCGACGTTCAATGCGTTGGTCCACTTGTGCCTCTGGATAGACATCCGGCTGCAGAGGCGAAGGCCTCGCGGTGCATTCCAGGAGACCACCAGCATGCCGGTTCAGCAAGGGACTGCAGTGGACTGGGAGGAGCCAATGGAGTTGGGTGCTGTCAGACCTAGAGTGTCACATACTGAGATGGACAGACGATGTGCTGAGGGATTGTGCTTCTACTGTGGGGATCTTCAACACCTGGCAGGGAGTTGCCCCAAGAAGAACAGAAGGGTTGCGCAGACTGCAGCCATCCCTCAGCAACGCACTATTATGTCGGACCACCAGCACGTGTGTGTGGCCGTGATACCCCGTTCGTACAAGGTAGCGTGCATTCAGGGGGTGTGGAATCCCAGGGCGAATGCCCTGCCTAGTAAAGTAGCGAACTCTGACCCTGCGAACTCGCTTCCACCTCGGACTATTCTACCCATTGCATCTTGCGCTGCCACTTGTCATCCCGTGAGCATGAAGTCTCTGATACGGGATGCACAGCGGGGTGACGACTGGGTGGAGCGACGAAAGGAGGAAGTAGGGCTGGCGTCCCCATGGACTTTGGAAGGGGATCTTTTGAAGTATCGGGGCCAGCTCTTATGTTCCCGCAGGGCACATCCGTCGACGGGTGCTCTCGCAGGTTCATGGTGCTCCTGCATCGAGACATTGGGGGTTTTTCAGGACGTTGCGCCTGGCGTCCCGTCAATTTTGGTGGTCCCATCTGAGAAATGACATGCGGAGGTGCGTGGAGTCATGTGCCCAGTGCCAATGGGCCAGGTCTGCAAGGAGGGCTCCACCAAGATTCCAGTCTTTGTCGACTCTGGTCCCTGCAGCACTGGACTTTGTTTCTAGGTTCCCGGTGGGGTACCAGTGTCTTGGACTGTGTTCGGTGGAGGCCGCCACCAACCCTTCTGGGCCGCACCCCGATCGTCGAAACCAGGGGAAGGGCCCTGCGGGAGGGGAGTGTGTGGTGGCTCGGCAGGAGTCGGTGGAGCTGCCGCCAGACTCCGACGCCGAGGGGTCATATAAGTTGGCCTTGGAGGAGATGGAGGACCCTGGACAGGGTGTTAGGGCTCAGCCGGAGCTGTTAGAGTGGCCGCCAGACTCCGACAGTACGGGGGCTGGTGGGTCGGCCATGGAGAGGGTGGAGGACCCTGGACAGGGTGTTAGGGCTTGGCCGAAGCTGTTAGAGCTGCTCAACCTCCGACAGTAAGGGGGCTGGTGGGTCGGCCTTGCAGAGGGTGGAGGACCCTGGACGGGGTGTCGACGCCGTGAAGGGCAGAAGGAGACATGGTGGCCACCGGATACATAGGGAGTTCCGGCTCAAAGGGACTATTCCTGCAGAGGTTGGGGACTCATGAAAAAGGCACCACAGGAAATGAGTGCGGGCCATCTTGTGGACAAGCCATTCCGACCGCATCCAGACCATCGGAACCCGGGGAAAGGGCCCTGCGGTGTGGGATAGTGTTGTGACTCAGCAGAAGTTTGCTGTGAGTTGAGTCGGGATGCAGGAATAACAATGCAGCTGGGCCTCGTTAGTGTGGTCTTCTGAAGATGAAAGGACTGATGGTGCCATGCCCTGGTTGCAGAAGTCAACGTTCATCATTCATCAGTCGTGGTTTGTTTGTGAGAGACACCTGGATAAGTGATTTGCTTTCTGTAACCCTGATTCAATGGGACACTTGGAGAAGTGATTTGCTTTGTAAGAGAACTTTGTTTTCGCATTCTGTTATCTTCTTACCAGAGACTTTATTTATGTTTATTTTTGGGCTCGCAGCCAGTGTGAGCCAAGGCTGATAAAGTTCTTTCCTTTTAAGTCTGTCTGACTGTCGTCTGTTAACGAGCGGAGAAGGGGGGAGAGAACAGTGAACTATGGCATGTGGAGCCATATTTGCTGGCACACCAGTGGTCAGCTCCGGCACACAAGCATGCACTGGCTAGCTGTTTTTCTACCTTTCAGGGGGGCAGGAGAGGCCATTTTCACCCTCTCCAGGCTTCAAGAAAGTCTCTGGAGGCTGGGGAGGGTGAAAAACAGGCTTGCCCTCTCCAGGATTCAAGAAAGCCTCTGGAGGCTGGGGAGGGTGAAAAACAGGCTCAACGGGCCAACTGGAAGTTAATTCCTGAACTTCTGGTTGGCCCGTTGGGACTGTTTTTCGCCTTCCCGAGGTTTCAGGAAAGCCTCCGGAGCCTGGGGGGATCATGTGCAGGAGCACATGCACTAAAATAAACCCTCCCCGAAAATATTGCAAAACAGCAGCAGCCATGAGGTGAGCATGCTCACCATCTGCTGCACCCCAAAAATAATAAGGCCTCCCTGAAAATAAGGCCAAGCGCTTATTTTGGGGGGTCAAAAGAAAATAAGACCTTGTCTTGTTTTCAGAGAAACACTGTAGTTAATTTTTTTCTTTCACTAAGGATTGAAAGAAACTCATCTAGTGCTGTCAGACTTGTCAATTCAAAGATTTCTAATAGCTGACAAGTAGTTAACAAGCAATTTTTGAAAGTGTTTAGAAAAGGAAGTGTGCTGTGAAGTAACCATCCTCTGCTACCAAATGTGATGTTCCCGTGGGTCGTCCATGAGGCCAATGTTGAGAAAAGACAGGACACGAACTTTCTCGAGATGGAGTGACCCAGATTGGGGGTCTGAGAGCCCCTTTTATTGAGATAGGACAAAGGCAGGAGGAGCAATAGCATGTGAGTAAAAACAGCCTGTAAAAGTACAATTTCTAATCTACTGCTCAGTCTATATATGGTTAAATCCTGGACGTCAATGGTAGGGCACATCTCAGAATGTTATGTTATGCGCTATCAGGATGTTATGGCTTTTTAGGAGTTTGTTTTCTCCTGTGTGATTCAGCGTGGCTCTGCAGGCCCTAGTATGAACTGGGCCATGGAGGACACACACCTGCACAAGGAACTATATTACAACAGTGTGCTAAATTAGTATCCTTTTAAAGATGCCAACTATGAGCAAGATTTATTTATTAATCAAATTTAAATGGCTGCTCACCTCATGGAAAATGACTAAGAGGTGATGGATATTCCCAGACCTCTAAACCTATCAGACACCACCACTATTTTATTGTCTCCTCCTGAGGAGCAACTGTCTGGAGTATTTGTGGGTGATCTCAAATCCTTTCCTTTTCTGGAGAGGTTTGAAGAGCTGGTCTACTCACCAACTCTTCATTCTTTACTGGAGTAGTTTTGCTGCATTTTGCAATGCCTCACTCCAACCCCTTTTTCCTAATCAAAATTCCACCCACCACATGCAGAAAGAAACTGTGGCATCTAATACAGGGACTTTTAACAAAGTCTTTCTCTGAACTACTTTTATTTGGATTGTGGCTGGAATAACAAGCCAGCTTTGGACAGTTACTCCATCTTCTCTGTAATCTAATGTCTATGTGAGGGGGGAAGGGAATAACAGTCTCCCATAATAAAATATGGGAACCACAGAAGTGGAAGTTGATTTTGTTAGCAGCTGTGTAAAACTTCATGAATGAAACAAAGTGGTTCCCCATTCAAAGTCTGGTCTGGAGGCATCTTTAAAATAAGAAACTGCAGTGTTGGGCACATTCAGTGTGCTGCTAGCACCACCTTGAGCTTTATTAGAACAAGTTGAGTTATCAGTTTTCCTTTTTTTAATGAAGATTCTACAGAGATTTTTGGACTCTGTCTTCTATTGTCTGAGATGTTTTTGTGATACACTCTATAATCCAACAAAATGTAAGGGGTACTATCATAAATTATATACATATAGACTATTTGTCTCACAATCTTATTATTGTCTGCTATGCAGTATAAAGCTTTTAAATATTTCAGAAATTTTTTCTAATCTTAAGTAGAACTTTTTCCATGCCAAACCATTTGCAGAGCCATCAACATTTTCTGCCCTTTCCTCATTAACAGATTTCTCTTGGAAAAAAGTGCTGGGAGAAATAATGGAAGAAGATAGAAGGGCGATATATTCTGGAACCCATGTAAAATGTGTTCATAGAAAGTAAATGGAATTTAAATGGAGTAGAATGAATGGCAAAAAATAAAAATATAATTCACTAAAATCCTATGAATATGGCAAGGCATAATCAATGCCATAATATTCTCATTTAAAGGTTCTCTGCTGTCAAGTTTCTTTGTCTAATGTGTCTAAATGGTGGTTTCTTACTTCAATTCTGTGTTTATTACTTTATCTATTTCTAATGTGCAGCTATTCTAAAGTTTACCGTGAGCTGGAGCAGACCATTCGTATGGCCGATGCACAAGAAGACCTTCGGTGGTTCCGCAATACCAGTGGCCCCGGGATGCCTATGAACTGGCCTCAGTTAGAAGTAAGAAGCTGTTGCAGGATGATGCCTCCAAGGAAGGCTGCACTGCCAAACTGTAGGTTATAGATCCATGGCTATTAGTCATGATGGATATCTGGAGCTTCAGGGTTGAGGGAGCCATGGTCCATGTGCCTAGAAAAACTAGTACATAAAGACCTTAGCCTCTCCTGATGCTGCTCCCTGCAGTGGAATTCTGCCTCTCTGAACACTGAGCGTCTATGTCCTACTTCTGGTTTTACCAGAACCACATGGCAAACCACTGCAAGAAGTAGAATGTATTTATTGTGTTCTTAAGACTGGAGCTGAGTCATAGTGCAGTTGAAGCATTGGAAACGGAGGCTTTGAGATTAGGTATACGTTTTTTTTTTCATCTGCAGGAATGGAATCCAGATGCATCACAAACAATAAACCGAAGAGAGAAACCAAAAAAGAATGAGGGAGGCAACACACCCAATGCCAGTGGAGCTGGGGAAGCAACATCACAGGGAGGAGATCGTGGCAGGTAAACATATGAGATGTTTCCAGTTTGAGTCTCTCAAGATAGGATGTTTAGAATAGACTTGGATATCATACACCACCAGTGACGTGTGGTGAGGTTTATGGCTGGTGAGGCAAAAAGAAAGAAAGCGGCTTTTGGCCACTGTCAAAAAAAAGGCTTTTGGCCGCTCCGGCGCTATGTCTGACATAGAAGCGGGACATCCACTTCTATATCGGACATAGCACCAGAGCAGCCAAAAGCCTCTTTTTTGACAGCGGCCAAAAGCTCCAGAACGACCAAAAGCCGCTTTCAAGAAAGAAAGAAAGTGCCAGCTCACCAGCAGAGACGGGTAAAAGACCCGCCTCTGCTGGCAGGTTTCCCCAACACAGAGAAAGAAAGCTGGCGGGCTGCCCTCCCTGCCTCTCCTTCCCTCTGAGTGAAGAAAAGCACACACACACAAATTACTTACAAATTACATTGATTTTGAATTCCTCCCCCTCCCTCCGACCCACATACCCTTTCCAGCTGTTTCACAAAGGATTTCAACTCTGCTCTTGTCTGCCATGATGAAAATGTAAAAATATAAAAGGAAAAAGGCAAGAGCTGCTGAGGTCAGGCTGGGTTAGCTGCTGCCAGAGTCCCCAATGGATGACTCTGCTTAACTGTTTAAAAAAGCCTCTTAAAAAAACGCCCTCTAGAGGAGGAGGCAAAAGAACCACGTGCCTCATCTACATAAGGAATTTTTCGGCTTTCAACCCTTGCTTAACTCTGCTTGAGTGATCATAAAGTCAGACTAAATGCACGTGGTTCTCCCGCCTCCTCCTGTGGAGGGCACTTTTTAAGAGGCTTTTTTAAACAGTTAAGCACTAAGCAGAGTCATCCACTGTGACTCTGGCAGCAACTACCTCAGCCTTTTTCCTTCTTTTTTTTCTTTTCATGATGACAGTGGCGAGGCTCTGCCTCCCCTGCCTCCCCTGACTGCACGTCACTGTGCACCACAGTCTCACTATCTCCAGTTACCTCACAGAGTTAGATATAACAGATATTTATGCAGTATTATCCTTTCTTATGATGCTGTATCCATTACCAGTGTCAGCAGTTATGAACGTAGCCAAGCCTACACTACAGAGTGGTCAGATGATGAGGGTGGCAACACTTACAACTCCAATGAAGCCAATGGCGGTGCCAATTCCTTTGAAGAAGAACCAGCTGGGAAAGGTGTCCGTGTACGAGCTCTGTATGATTATGATGGACAAGAGCAGGATGAGCTGAGTTTCAAAGCAGGTATGCATTTGCAACTTTTTGAAATAGCCATGTCATTTTGGGGGATCATCTGACCTCTACAAAATGCAGCAGTATAATCCAGAGCACTTTGCAGTCCTAAGAAAACTTTATATTTTGTTTTTAATAAAAAGGAAGTATTTTGAAGTCACAGTATGAAGGTACACTACGTATATTCTTTTCCCACTGATTATTTTCTCATACAAAATCACACACTCTCTTGCTTTTTCCCCACATAAGTTTTACATAAACATAACTCAACAGAGTCAGTATAGGAAAACACTGTTGGGAAATAGGATGAAATCAGTTAGAGAGGAGATATTAAATCGATAGCGTGCTCCCAATTTGTAATTTATCATTATTTTCCTAGGTGATGAATTAACCAAATTAGGTGAAGAAGACGAACAAGGGTGGTGCAAAGGACGTCTGGACACCGGGCAACTTGGTCTTTATCCAGCTAACTATGTGGAGTCTATCTAATTCTGTCATGTTCTCCTTGTGCTGCCAGAATTCAACCCTCTCCAGTCCACCATCTGTCTATATACCAGTCAAGTAGCCATCTTGCTCTATAGTCATTCACTCAGCACAGTTAGAGTTCCAAACATATTTTCCAATCAATCTCTTATTTTTTTAATTACATCTCTAAAAAGTATTTTGTGGTAGCTCTACTATTTTAGTTTCTTAAAGAAATGAGATATGAAAAGTCAACCCTGTCACTGGAGGGCTAGTCTTGTAAATGAAAGCCAATACTTCAAGCCTTTAAAGCCTAACCAATAAGGCTTCTGGTTGGTTGGATTTTAATTATAAAATGTAGCTAAGAAACATTCCAAATGGCTTATTCTTTCTAACATTTAAGCTCTAGGGAAAATAGAATTCACTCTCATTGAAAAAAATGAATCAAACAAAAATAAGGAGACAGAAAATATAGTTTTTTATTTTGTTTATTTTTCTGATCCCTCTACAATATATTTCTTACCTATTTCTATTCTAAAGACAAAAGACAAAATATATTTGTTCTTTCCAAGAAGTCCCAAACAGCATTTTTTGCTGTAATAGTCTACATTGATCATCCAGCAATCATCTAGATTCTAGAACAGTTGCATTAACTGAACGATATGGCCTGTCTGGTATGTTATGAATTAAAAGATTTGTTCCATACCAATTTCCTCAATGCCACTAAAATATGTGGCTTGTTCTTCTTCTGAGTTTAGACAGGGTTGTGGAAACTGAGGTACACCCAGTAAAACTCAAGACAACTGGCTTCTTTCTCTCATCTTCTTTTGAGGAATTGAACTGCATTCCTGGGGACATGAGTGGATGTATCCCTTTTTAAATGCAAAGATTAATCAGAAAATTCTCTTATTTCCAGGCTGAGAACAGGACTTAAAAGGAGATGCAAAATTATGAAAACTAATTACCATTTATACACTTAAACATCAGGAAAAGGAGTGCACTGATTGTGAATTGGTATTTTAAAAAACTATTGAAGGAAACACCTGTATGTTCTTGAGCTGTGGAAAATGAGTCTAATTAGGTACCTTTTTAAATTTAAACACAAAGAGGCTTTATTAGAAAAATATGCAAGTGATAGCAAGGTAACCTTTCAAGTGAGTATCAAGAGAACAATATATATGTGAGGACAAAAGCAGGCAAAAAGCAACTTGAAATTAGCAGTTTCAGAAACTAATAGTAGAAAGGGATAAACGGAGCACACAGAAAATTCCTATCTATCTTATTGCCCCTTGCAATTGTAGGTCATGAGATTTACAGAGCCAGTGCAATTGAAGTCACTGTTCCAACACCCTTTTCACCAATTCATTCAGCAAGCCACAACTTCCATCTACCCGTATCAATCTTTGGGCAAAGGCTTTGTAGGTCATCTGCCACATCTCTTTTAATGGGCAATATTTCAATTAGTCCCTTTTACTGTGTATCTTGTACATAATATACTCTATGTGCTTCATTCTAATGTACTCTTTCCCATTAGGAAGAACTGACAACACTTATAGTTGTTATTATTGTCTTTGACTCATAATCTCAAAGTCCTTTAATAGTTCAGTCTTTTGGCATGATTGTGCTTCTGATACATATCTGCTTCTGGGGACAACAGAATAACAACTGCCCATCTCATTTGAAGAACAGCCACCCATTTAAGATTTACAACCTGTTTTGTGTTCTGCCAAGTCTTCCTTCCCCGGTCCCTCAAAAGAAGGTGACTGCTCAGCATAAATGTCTTCCTTGATTTCTCCATGCAGAAATGCAAACTTTACACTAAGGTGATGCACCTGCATATTCCCAGCTGTTGCTATACTGAGCAGTGTTTATATTGAAGTGTTATGGCAGAAGTAGCACCATAGTCTTCACCTGTTAATCTTTTGAAATGACCAAGGTCAAGAAACAGAAGCAGCACAGATTTGTTTATTGTAGTAAAGTAAAATACCAGCATCTTGCAAGCCTGTCAACATTTCTCTCCACCATATTTTATGCGAGACAAAATCAAGATGTAATTATTTTGAATTATTTTCTCACAGTTGAGTACATTTTCTCCCCCTGCAGCAGTTCCCTGCTCTCTTCCCAACAGCAGATCTACATTTTTTTCCATACCATATTTTTAATATATCCTTTTGCCTTATGGCCTTATAGTGCTGGGCATCCACTTCTGCATTGCATTGGATCTTGAAAACCATTTTCATCCCATTATTTTCTTTCCTTGCAGATCATTCAAAGAGTTCCCAAGTATTCCTTTGAAATATTTTCATTTCCTTTTTTTGCAGGGTTTTTTCATTGTTTAGATTTGTTAGCAAACGCTTAATGTCTTTCCAAGAACAAGACTCTTGTATTAGTTCCTTTTTGGTTATGTAGGAAAATCTTCAGGGTGGATTTTTTTTCCCCTGGATCTTTCTGAACATCACAGCTGCAAATGATTCAGTTTTTGTTTCTGGATATGATGTGCCATTGAATAAATAGCACAATGAAGACTTATTGGAGCAAATAGATTCAAGTTGAGTGTCCGGGTTCAAGGTGCATTCTGAACATTAAAAGAAGTCATGCTACATGTTTGTGTAAGGGACATATTACTTGTCCCAGCTTCTGCCAACCTAGCAGTTCGAAAGCATGTAAAAATGCAAATAGAAAAATAGGAACTAACTTTGGTGGGAAGGTAACAGCGTTCCATGCTCCTTCGGCATTTAGTCATGCCAGCCACATAACCACAGAGACATCTTCGGACAGTGCTGGCTCTTCAGCTTTGAAACAGAGATGAGCACCTCCCCCTAGAGTCGGGAACGACTAGCACATATGTGCGAGGGGAAACTTTACCTTTACTTTAGATGTTTGTGTGGAGAGATGTATGATTCTCTATCCCTGCAGTATTGCAACATGCCTTCACCACATCTATTACGGAATTTGGCCCTTTTTATTTTTGATCCATTGGTTTAGACTTTAAAACCAAATACTCTAATATTATAATAGGCTGGCAAATTTACCCTTGTTTGTGCTTCTTTCCATGCTACAGTTCATGGGGCCTATTTATGGTCTTATTATACTGTGTTTTTGAGACGCGGCAGTGGTAACTTCTTCCACTGCTTCCACACATTCTGATAGAGAGAGGTTCCCTGAAGATGGGCTCCAGCACAAAAAAAAATGAAAGCTCGGAGGACAAAATCTCTGATCCCAGTGGCTGACCCAGATTGGATCTTGCAACATTATGCTGGGACACATATATTCACCTTTGTTCATAACTTCTTCCATGCAGAAATTATTTGCCAGTCCTGAATCTTGCAGTATGAACTTCATTTATGTAAGAGAAAGGTTATCTCTTACCCATGCCTTGTGTTCTGGCATTTAAAACATAATAATCTCATGTAATTCTTTGTTCATTCAAGCACTTTTTTATGTTACCCGCCATGTATTCAGTCACATTATTTGTGTGTAGAACTTAGAGCTTTCTGTCAAATTTGTTGCTTACTAAAGACACATAAACGTATCTTAAAGTCTTTTCATAAACTGAGCAAGTAGTTAGTTATAAAGGTAAAGTAAGTTGTTTATAAACATGAATATGTATTTGTTTCTGCCTATCGTCATTACTTTATTGACCTATAATTATTGTCTGGACCAGTTCCAGGAACTGCCTCATCAATTTTACTTTCAGGGGAATTTCAATTGAGCTGCATGTGGTTGCATTCTCAATCCTTTTGCTAAATACTCAAATTTCTGAAAAGCATCTGGATTCTTATATCTTTTTCTTCTGTGCCATAGGCTTAAACAGGTTATGTGACTGCATCATTTGGCTGCTTTTGCCTTAGCCACAGCACTATCTATTTCAAACAATGCATTTTCTAGGAGGGTGCCTTTCATCATTCTCCATTTTGACACACACACACACACACACACACACACACACACAAGTGGCCTTTAAATTTTACTTCACACTGTTCCTGTATCATAGGCTTTAATGAGAGCAGACTGGATTCCAAAACCAGCTGTACAGAAAAGCATGCAAATCTTATAAATAACTAAAGAAATAAATCCAGGCCAAACAACACACTTTGAATTGTAACACTAGTTTGCATTCCTTTATTCAGGCCACAGGACAATCTTGCTAATCTCTCCTTATTGAAAGGAATTTTTGTCCTTCTACTAAACAACCAATGTGTGACAAATACAATACATCTTTCGTTTTCTTAAATAAGTTTGCATGTTGCACAAGAATGCATAGACTTATCTTCTGATGGAGAATGAGACTTTTCTGTAATTTTTATCATTTTATTATTAATAGTCCATTTCCTCTGTGCTGTAGTGAGTCATGCACTTGAGAATATTGTTGTCAGATACGTTTTCCTTGTTTGGTCTTGCTAGGACAACAGGCTTGCAAATAACCCAAGCCATTATATATGAAGTATCGCCTGCTTTGCAGTTGGTTTTGTAAGAAGTCTTGACATTTGACACTTTTCTGTTAGTGTTACACTCAGAATCTTGCAGGTGATAAATTATAAAGTTAAAATTTGCCTTGTCTGTCCTCTCATCAGCCATAACTCTGACAGGGACTATAGTCTCCCACTTCCTGGAAGGAAGATTAAGATCAGAATAATTGACATTTCCAGCTTGCTACACATTTTTTATCTCTCAACTTGTCTGGTCATTTCTGACATCTCATCCATATGCAGATTTATAGCTCACCCTTCCCTGAGCTGCTTATTGCAGAGTCTTGCAAAAAGATCTTCATTTGAAATTGCATATCTTTTATCATTTATTAATACAACTGAACATCTGAATCAGTTTTCTAGTTTTCAGTAGGATCACTCATTGACAGCTGAATCATTCCAGCTGCTCTGCCATTTTACAGCCTCCTGCAGTCTTTGATCATACTCTTCATTTATGGGTTAGGGTCCAGGACAAAGGCAGTCACTTTCTACTAGAGAAGTATTTTCATCTGGCTTTTTCATAGCTTGAAACATCCCTACCTCTACTCTATAAGCCATTGGCTTTTCTTTCTAGTCTTTGTTACGGGTGCTCACAATGACTCACACTTTTATATCTTTCATTAAATTTTTTGCTCACTGCTCTGGGCCCATAACCCTGATAGACAGAAGTGATTTGTTTAATCCTGGAGAATGGGGTGAATAAGTCTAGAGAAGCAGCTACTTTCTTTAGTCAAGAATCAAAAGAAGACTTGTGTAAAATAAAGGCAGGCAGGAAGGAACCTGAGATAAGCAACCTCACAGGTAAAGAACAGAGTAAGAGGAACAGAGGGATAGGGGAATCCCTAATTATCTACTAGGCAGGTTGTGAGGTAGTGAGAATCAGTGCAACTGAAATTGACTAAGCATATGATATAGTAAATTGGAGAAAGAAGCAGTACTGAGTGCCTGAAACTGTGATGGGAGAATGCATATCTTACATCATCTGGAGCAGGAGAACCCCTGTCTTATATAAGGCATGATCAAGGGAGAGTATAGCTGATAATGCAGTATGACAGCATTGAAGATATTCATAAGCTGGCATGGGCTAGTAATAGCAGTATTAGTATCAGACAAAGGTGTCTCAAAAATAATGGGAAGAAGAAGCCAGTTAGATTTCGGTGCACATGTGCTATGAGCTAAAAATGTACATAACTTTTGAACAAAGTTCCAGAACAAGGAATGCTTAAGTTTCTCTAAGTTCAAAACTAAGAAATAGCAGAAAAGTGTAGAATTCAGTAAAAATGTTTTTAAAATGAGATTCTATGTCTCATTCCCAGCAATATTGGCAAGTTCGCTTGGAAGAATTTTCCAAAGGAACAACGTTCTATTTTTAAAATATAATTGAGAATGTTACCTAGCATTGTTCAGTCATTCAGGAAATCTGCCTGATAATAGCAGATACATGCTGAACTATCCTATCCTGGAATTCATGCTTAAATTTTGGATTGTAGAGATATCAGTGGATAGTTATTGATTATATAATTAAATGCAGAAACTCAGTCCTGAATAATCTGTGATAAAGGTATAAGTGCTTAAATTTCTCTGTTCAAAATTATTCCTTATATAATGAGAGAGAGGGGCGGGGAGAGGGAGAGAGAGGGAGAGAGGGAGAGAGAGAGACTTTCCAATACCTCAAATTTCAATGACAGGACAATCTATAAGTATACAGTAAAGAGTAAATAAAATTTGCATACAACAAAAAGCAAACTTCATCCTTCTGTTGAGCAACATACAGTTGCCAAAACATTGTGATGAGAAATTATAACACTTACTGCAACAAGATTTGTAAATGGATTTGCTATTGCAGAAGGACCAATGCCTCGCTAAAAAAATGTTCTCAATTCCAAGTCAGCTACTAAGGAAGGTTATGGACTACGGCAATAAGGAATATTGTAGATGACTCTAATTTGAAGTCATTAATTTCATTATATTCTATAACATGATGATAAATTCTTCTTCTTAAGGACAACATTACATAATGAATGCTAGTCTAAGTTAACTAGTCCCACAAAATGGGGAACCAAAACTTACTGAAGTTGTATCTATCAGTAGCAGTATCAATCTAAGAATGGGAACATTTCTGTTCAAAGAAAATATATACAAAAAGAGTTTTGCTGTGAATTAAATCCTTTTGTTCACATAGTGATTATTTTGGGTATAATATAAACAGAATATCAATTCAATTAAAAATCATTTCATCCAAAGAGAAACAAAAGAGTTGTTTAGTGGTGCTATTTGTGGATTAAGAAACAGTTATTTAAAACCTACCATAGGTGGCTCTTCTAATATTGAGTTAAAATTTACATCAGCTTTGACCGTTTGATCTCCTGGTTAGGTCTAATAAGATTCCAAATCTTGACTTTGATGAAGTAAGCTTTGAAAATATTTATGTATCCTAGAAAATCATATGTGAAAGCATTCCTTAAAAGCTATTTATTCTGAACTGCATTTATTCATCTAATGTTGTCAGGTTTTAGTGTTTTTTATTTAAATGATTGGAGAAATAGACATTCTTTTTCTCTAGCCCCTTATATAAATGGTGCATATCACCTGTGTCCTGCACTGGATGGGTTTATCCAATCATTGGTTAATGAAATTTATATATTTTTTATTATTACATTAATTGCTTTGTATAATCTTTCCATTAACTTATCTACATCTTCACTCCATCTTTCTATTTTCCAGGAGACCTTTTTAATGACTGGTTACAGGCTATAATATTTTTAGATTAGATTCATCCTTATTAGAATACACAAGACTGATTAATGTATGTTACAGTATTTAGTTTATGTTTCCTTTTCCATGCACCCCATCCCTAGGTCTTTCCTTGGATACTAGTTGTCAACCTCTGCTTCTTTGTAAACATCTATTGTCCTGCTTCCTCTGAAGTTGGTTTATTTTCTGAAGTACTGGACCCAATGGCCAGGGTTGCTCCTGAATAAGTCATGTGGCATACTGGATAATGTAAACAAGATATTAATGACCTCCAACTGTTTTATTTTATTTTGTTAGATTAAGATATTTTTGATGAATGCTGTTCTTTCAGCAGTACACCTGCTTTGCGTACATTGATAGTGTAATTTGAAAAAAAGAGTTATATAGATATATATACATATATGTACGCATGCATACACACGGTAAAGAAGTATCTGTGTAAATGTGCATGTGTGTGTATATATATATATGCATACATAATATGTATATATAATTATTGTGTATACAAAAATGACTGATCTATGTAAATGTATGAATTTTGATTCTTGTTTGACTTTGTCTTCTTACCATCTTCTGATGTAGCTGTATGTTTACAAGCTGAGCTTTATCATTTGGTATGATCAGGCCACTGGAATCAACTGGGGCCAAAGGGAACATGAGGATAAACATACTGTCTAGACTGTATCCAAGTAATGTGGAATTTCCTTCTTAAAATGATTTTTGCTCAATCTTGAAATTTGAAAGTCTAGTCCAGACTTGATACTCGGATGTGTTGAACAGTTGGTTTACATGGTTCACATTGTGACCAATTTAATTGTTCTTTTCCTCAGGGTATTTTCAGTGGACTCCAGTCTGGTATTAGGCATCACTTTTCAAATCGTGTTGCTGGGTATAGATGCACTGGATTAGGGGTTAAAAAAGAGAAAAGATGCAGGTTGAAGGGAATTAAAATGAGAGGAAGCAGAATTTACGATAAGCCTTGCAATATGAAGGAAAAAATATCCCAGTGAAAGTAACCCTCTCTACTGCCAATGCCATTGTACCACCAAAGTACCAAATATGTCCCAAGAAAATCTACCTTCCTTGGCCAGAAATTAAACTGGAGAGTGTTGATATTCTTATGCTGCTCCTGGAATGGTACTTCTCTTAATTTTCAGACTGCCCGTGGTATGTAGATGCGACGGTACAGGACTACAAACATATATGTATGTTCACTGTGTGGGTGGGTGTACATAGAGGCAGGCTTCTAAAGACACTGACCTATGTGATATGCTGCTTGCTCAATGGTTGATTGAGAGCTTGTAGTTAAACTTGTAACAAGTCAATCCAGGTCCTTTGCAGGGTTGTTTTTATGTTGGGGTGAAGACCCTAACACATGTAGCTTTTGCCCCCAGCTTCCCTTCCATTATGCAATTCCCTAATAGAAACACAGTTTCCATCACTTAACTTTTGTGGCTAAACAGTGGATTTTTGGTGATATGGTTCCCCTTTTTTGTCCCAATAAGGGACACAATGGATGCTCTATAAATTTGTTCCCATTTTCCCCAGTATTTCTCAACTCCGCCCAAATCTGCATTTATTTGTCCCATCCATTTCAGTGACCTCAACATGTCACTGGCCATGGTCTTAATGTTCTTGCAGGTCAGAGGTTATATGAAAAAAAAATCAAAATGTATCCCACAGAAAAGTTTGATTTGCCCTCTCATAAAACAAGTGTCTTGTATTATGCATAATGGCTACCATAATGGAAATGTTTACAGGAATCTATGGTATGTATTCACTATGTGACTCCAGGTCTTTAAGATAAGTGCCAGGCCCAAGAAGAGATTGTGGGTTTTGGTTGATTAAAGCCTACTAGATTTAGAGCGGAGCACTTCAAGTTAGAAGAACGTGTTACTGTCAACAAGCTACATACATTCTCAATTTCAACAACTTTAAGGTATATGCATTTCAACTCCCCAAATTTTGCAGCCATCTTAAAAGTTGTTGAGATTGAGGAACAGTGTATTAGGAGATGGAGAGTAACATTCTGTGTCACGCCAGTCTGCCTCTTCTTCCATAAAGAGCAAAAACTATACTTAAAAAATACAATAATAAAAGGATTATTTTATTCATGCATAGTGTGTCTTGCCTTGTTACTTTTTTGGGAAAGGATCAACCATCATTATGTTATTGTCAAGATACAACAGAGAATTGTGCTCCTTCACTTGTTCCTCTGTGTAGAAGTGGGAATTCTTACATAACTGAGATGGTTAGTCCACATTTAATATATGGGAAAATGTTTGTCCAAATTCCCAATTTCTTGTGGCTATTAAAAATTAGAGGAAACTTCAACTGCCTCTTGTTATTCTCCTTTGAGAAAGCAGGCAAAATGTATGCTAACTCATTTCTCCTTTGGGGGTGGGAGGGAGGAAAGAGCTTATATTTATGGTTGCTATTGTTATTTGAAAACATTTGAAGAACTTTGAGGCAAATCAATGATTTGGTGCATGTCTCAGTTTATAGCAATAACACTTAGACTTACATATCGCTTCACGGTGCTTTACAGCCCTCTCTAAGCAATTTACCGAGTCAGCATATTGCCCCATTTTGGGTCTTCATTTTACCGATCTCGAAAGGATGGAAGACTGAGTCAATCTTGAGCCGATCAGTATCTAACTGCTGGCAGTCGGCAGAGTTAACCTGCAATATTGCATTCTAACCACTGCGTCACCATGGCTCATCATTTGATTAATCTAAGTCTAAATCATTAGCAAATATTCTATAGTTACATTTATGCATGCACACACATTTCAAGAGATGGCATTATTTTCTTACAGCGGGCCAATTTCAAGAGTTATACTCCATTAATAAGATCAGTAATAACTTAGTCCACTGGATATTCAACCAAAGCTTTCTAAAAGTCAAAGTCCTTATTGTTAAAGGAAATCCAGACAAAGGATACACATGTGTTCTGGAAACGTATCTGCAATTTAGAAACAAGTATTCTAGTTGCCTCAGTCCCTATGAATTAAAAAAAATCTGGAAAATATTGTGCAAGTTGACTAGTAGTTTGGAAGATATAGATAGGTTTCCTGCTAGGTGAACTCAAGCATAATATAGTACCTGAATTTCCGTTGGCCATTATGTCTGAACAAATCTTTCAGCATGGCAATTATGCCCTACAAATGTTTTCTTCTGTTGCGTTATTGCTAGATAAGTAACTATCCAGTCCATCCCAAAGGTGCTTTCCCACCTTTGGAAGTTGAAGAAGCTTCTTGGATGAGAAGCAAAATGTCTTCAAAGAAAAACCAGAAGTTGCCTTTTCAAAAAGCACCTTTGGGATAACCATGACCTGGATGATTGAGAATCTCCATAGACTTTATACCAGGGGTCCTCAAACTTTTTAAACCAGGCCAATTCATGGTCCTTCAGACTGTTGAGAGGCCAGACCAGCTGGATGGGCATGGCTAGGAGGTTATCTGAGTGGGTAGGCGTGACCAATATACAGTCCATTAAACAATGCACACAAATTAAACTTAATTCATTTGTTTTGGTCCTGGGGGGGGGGGGGTTATTTGCTATTGTTTGCATGTTGCTCTTTTTGTTGACTTTTCTTTTTACTAGATCATTTTTTCAGTTGTTTAGGAGTCTGGTGGTCCACTTAAGGAAACTCAGTTTTGCAGCAATTCTTCTCAGCCCCAAGGAGCTTACAATCAACAAGTCTCTGTCTGTGTCTGTCTGTCTGTTTCTCTCTCTCTTTCTTTCTCTCTCTCTCTCCCCCTCCCTCTCTCTTTCTCTCACTCTTTCCCTCCCCCCTCTCTTTCTATCACTCTCTTTCTCTCTATGTGTCTCACTCTGTGTCTCTTGTCCCTCTCTCTTTCCCCCCTTCTCTCTTTCTCTCTCCCTCTCCCTCTTCCTCCCTCTCCCTCTCCCTCTCTCTCTCCTGGAGATGGGGGAGGTCAAAAACAGGGTACGTGGCTGCTCTGGCAGAGCCTCCATGTGACCTGTATATGGCCTGCAGAGTTCTACTGGAGGCAGGGGAGGCCAAAAACTCCGGTGTGTCCCTTTTTTATCTCCCCTGCCTCCAGAAGCACTCTGCAGGCCAAAAATGGGCTAAAACAGGCTTATTTTGGGGAGTGGGCTACCTCCTACTCTGCAGGCCAAAAATGTTGGCCTTACCTTCCAGTTCCAACCCATGGGGTTCGCAAAGGTAAGTCCTGCACAGAGTCGAAGGGTGGGGGCAGTGGGCGGGCGGGGCAATGTCGGCAGGGCAGCCTCGTGGTCCTTGATGAAAGCCTTGATTGATAGCTTTGGTAGGCCATATGCGGCCTGTGGGCTGTAGTTTGAAGACTCCTGCATTATACAGAGCATCCATTGCCTCTATAGAGCACACATGCATCCATGAAAACATTACTAATATCAATCATTTATCATCATCAAAGTCGGGATCAGTTACTCTCACTCACCTTACAGAGGGTTTTTTTTTGGGGGGGGAGAAGTATTGTGTGTATTCACCACCTTGAGTTATTTATAAAAATGATAAATGAATAAAATATCAATTACTTCAGCAGAAGAAAAGCCACAAGATTCAGTTACTTTTGATGTTTATCGTACTCTCCAGCAGCTAATTTGTATGTCAGATGATTGTCTCCTATTATTCACAAACTGCTGCATGAGTGATCTTCTTGGTTGTATGTTGCTGTTTTACAAACAGAAGTAGAATCAGACTTGTAGAATCTCCTTATTTTGGAAATAGAATAATTATAAGGGAATTTGTGTATTTTTTTAACCTCCAAAGAGAGGTTAAACAATCCTCCAAATATGTATTTCTCATTAAAAAGGAAGAAAAAGTCTAAAATTGAGACCCGATTTAAGGTAGACTAATAACTTTACAACTATCCTTCACTCTAAGCCAAAAATGAATATGTCCAAGAGCCAAGATCAATGGAAGTTGCCCAGCATTTAGAGTGCCATGTCTTCCCCACCTGTCCTCTCTATGGGAATGCAGAGATCAAAACTAGTTGCATAAATGGAACTATCTCACTGTAGTATAGCCTTTATTGTCATTGTACATCATGTATACAACAAAATTGGTTAGACAATTAGACATTGGAGGCATAAACTAGCTTTTGATCTACTTGATCTTGGATAAGTGTAGGACAAACCAGATATGGATTTTTGTGTAAACTGATATTCTCACACTGAAAAGAAAGATTATCAAAGAGCTATGGTGGTGCAATGGTTAGAATGCAGTACTGCAGCTAACTCTACCCACAGTCTGGAGTTCAATTCTAACTGACTCAAGGTTGATTCAGACGTGCATCCTTCTGAACTCTGTAAAATGAGTACCCAGGTTGTTGGGGTCAATATATTGACCCTATAAACCACTTTGAGAGCCCTAGAGCGGGCTACAAAGCACTATGTAGCAGTATGTAAATCTAAATGCTATTGTTAAATTCTTGAACTGTTTCTGCAACTTATGTTTATGATCGCCCCCTTTTTTAATCACAGTTTATATTTGACTGTAAGGTGCTGAATCCTGATCTTGTAGGAAAAATTAAAGAGAATCTTGCAAATTTGATGTACATTCTCACAGTTACAATCTTAGTGAGCATTCCTTTGATTAATAAACTAGTCCAGTGCTGAAAGAGGCAGATCAAGAACAAAAATAGGATGAGTGTACGTGTGTCGTGTAAAAGTTATGAGCTTAGGCTGAACCCAGTTTGTTGATAAGGAACTAGCAGTAGAAAAGCAAAATTCTATTCACCTTCCTCAAGGGACTCACATGCCATTATTCATCTCTACCTGTTTTGGGCTTCGGAATCAGCACTTGGAGAAAATGACATCATTGTGGGACAATCATAGCCTGTCTTTGTCTAAAGTGACAAATTGCAATTACATAAGCATAAGTATCTTTAAGTTTTAATGCCTTTTTCTGATTTAATAAAGAACCTGAATAGGTAGGGGGGGGGGGAATAAGACAAATGACAACTTTCAAAATATTTCTACTAATGAAAGAGTTGAGCAATCTGGTATAGAAACATATAGAATCTCTTATCTTGGAGGGTTTTTAAAAAAATCAAATCCACTCAGGTTTATTTTTCAGTAGACCTACATAGTTACACCTCAGTACTGAATCCTGGCCTGGAACTAGACTTGAATGGATCTAGATCGAGGGTCCCCAACCCCTGGGCTGCAGCCCACTGCCCTTCACAACCAGGCCATAGGAGTGGGTGAGCACATATGCACAGCTCCATTTGTGCAAGCAGTGGACCCACATGATCTCCACTTGTGTAAATGGAGCTGCGTGCATGGGCGTGTTCGCCCACCACTTCCACGGTCTGGTTCCTAAGGGCTCATGGCCAGCAGTGAGCCACAGCCTGGGGGTTAGGACCCCTGCCTTGATATGCCCATGTAACACCTTAGTTTTGCCCATATAACAGGTTTTCAACATACCGTGATTGCCAGTTTGCGTCTGGGTATGGTTTAAAATGTTGGTCATTCCCTATAAAGGCCTGTTAACCTGAGGGACTGCTTATTTCCCATAGTATCTGCCCAATGAATTCAATCGGGCAGGGTTGGCACCCTCCAGTTTCCATCAATTAAACAATGCCATCTGTCTGAGTAGAGCCAGATGGCTCTCACTCTGCTGGTGTCTCAAAAGGTGTTGGAGACTTGCGTCTTCATTTAGGCTTTTGGCAAGCATATGTAAAGTTCCCCTTTGATTTGTGTCTCTGTGTGTTTCTTTTCAATTCAGGCAAATCTTTTTGTCAGCCTTGCTACCTGTTCATGTTTGCCTATTGTTGCTTTTTCTCGTCTTTTTAATGTTTTTATTTGTAATTATCCAGAGTCACTGGAGGTCATATAAAATTAAATAATATCTGATCTGGCACCTTAAGAAAGGACTTATTTTAATTCCAAAGAATATTCACTTCAATTTAATTATGTTAAAGATATTGCTCATTGTACATACATACATCCTGCAACAATATGCTCAACAAATCTAAAATCTTATATGCTGTGCATGAAGTGGATATTCCTCTTGGTGGCAGCACCTAGCCAACATTGGCTAATTTTGAAAATATAAGAACGATTACAAGGTACTTGGTAAGTAAGTCCTGATTAATACTTGTATAAGAGATCACCAGGAAACACTGGAACTGTAAGCTAGACTGTCTTTTTCCATTCCGTTGTTGTTGTTGTTGTTGTTGTCATCTTCGTCTAAGGCAAATCTCTTCTAAATTGTTTCCAATAAAAATGTACAGACATGTCCATGAGGTTGCCAGGAACCAAATTCAGCATGGAGATTTGATCTTACCTTAAGTCAAATGTGAAGTCTTAAGGAGCTTCTACGTTTAACAACTTTATGTATGTCATAATCTTTGTGCTAGTATGTATGGGAGCTAGTATGTAGGTATGGGATTCAATTTGCTAATCTGTATGTATGAGATTCTTAGATGAAGTGGCTTTTTTTGTAAAAGAATAATATGTCAACTTTTTCTGAAAGCAGATATGAGTAAAGTTTCCTTGAAGTTTCGGTCATAAGTCCTTTACCTCTAAATATTGTGTCAGTTGGACATGATTTAGCACCCACTCTCTTATAATTTTCGCAGCCCAGACAATTTCTACCTGCATACATTTCTCTCTTAATTTTCAATGGCAGTGTAAGATTAACATGCAAAATGACAGTCACAATGACTTTACTTTCGATCATCAGCCAAAATTTGTCTTTGCTGATTTCATAAAGGCACATGGTTGGGCCATAATTTGTAATTCTCAATGTAACTGCTGTACTATCAACATAATTTCAGGAAGTGCCTCCAAGAGAATTTATCTGATTTGGGATAATTATCATACTCCGGCACAGGCATCCAGGTGCTGTCTATACCCCAAAACAACCTGTATGATTGCCAGGACCGTGTTCAGGCAGCCGGAGGGGGAGGGGCTGTGTGCCTTCTTCAGTGTTTCCCAGATGCTCAGCTAGTTGGCCGCCTCAGGCAGGCAGGTGCCAAATTGTTCTTGTTTTGGGTCAGCCTGAGCTCCAGCAAGGAGCTGCTGTGTACAATCTATTGTCTTTCCCCTCAAGAAAGGTTTGTTCACACACTGAGAATGGGTGACTCTGTCCTTCTATTAACAATACCCAAAACAGTAACTACTTTCATTCACTGCATATATAGAAAACTAATCAAGTTCTTTAATATCAAACCTGGAAAAGACTTTCTGGCCTACTCCGTTAAAGTACAATTTTGCATTCTCCTAACAAACATAAACGCAATACACCGGACCAGCTGATTTTAAACTATTGACACACCATTATACTGAATTCCAAATCATGACTCTCAGGTTTTCTCCAACGTGATATATCAAAAGCCTGGCTGTTGTGCTAAGAACAGGAGGAAAAAAAACAGACTAGAAAATCATTGGAAGGATAGTCCCCAAGCTTGTTGATAGTACAAAAAGGGACTGCTGAGATTTCTGCTTGTTACACAGAAAGAAAAGGAAAGTTAAAGAGCATAGGAATTTTAAACTAGGTCGGAAGATTGCTACCAGTGACGTGCGGTGAGGTTTATGGCTGGTGAGGCACTGATGTCATCACAATCTTTTTATTTAAATGCCTTTGTAATACAGGGGGTTTTAATAAAAGGATCCGCACTGTTCTGTCCCGTCCTTGCGCGTTTTGAAGGGATGGCGGGCAAGAGCGTATCGCCAAGGATCATATGCGGATACCACCAGTGGCCAACAGCAACAACAAAAAGATATTTTTGTGGGGGAGCAAGGAGCCAAGGAGTTCCTTGTGTTTTCCACAAGGGACGACAGTCCCTCTGGGGGGGGGGAGAGAGAGATGATGATGATGATGACAATTAAGTATCAAAAGCCTTTTGAGTTTGACAATATAATACGTTATCCAAAATTATAAATAATCTTATTTTCAGATGCATTTTTTGCCATCTCTGTTATTTTCTTTTTAAAAAATCAGACTTGCTTCCAATTTGTGCCTTCTGGCAAACTACAATTTTCTTGGCAAGAGATCTAGCTTGTCTTTGCTTTCATCATAGGTCGGAGAAAGTTAGTTTGTTTGTTTCTTTCTTTCTTTCTTTCTTTCTTTCTTTCTTTCTTTCTTTCTTTCTTTCTTTCTTTCTTTCCCCATGATTTGTTTCCCTCTCTTTTCTCTCTCTCTCATTCTCCCCCTTCAGCTCTCTTTCATTTCTCTCTCCCTCTTCCCGTTCTCTCTCTAATTTGTTTCCCTCTCTTTTCCCTCTCTCTCATTCTCTCCTTCCAGCTCTCTCTCTCCCCCCCCCTTTTTTTCTTTTCATCTCTTCTTTGCACGTGCAAGCAAAATACTTTTCTGGGCCGGGATCACGGTGGTGGAGCGACTCCTTCCCCTGCCGCCACTGAGAAGTGAATACCTGGCTGCGTTGTGGAGAAGAGCCACGCTGTGTAGGAGACTCCTTAGCGAGCCATGGTCCCATTCCCCTCTTTCCTGAGCCAACATGAAGGGGACCACGGCATGCGCTGACCTGAGTCTAGTGCTAAGGAGTCTCCTGCACAGCGTGGCTCTTCTCCACAGTGCAGCCAGGTATTCACTTCTCACTGGCGGCAGCGGAAGGTGTGGCTGTCCCCGCTGCCGTGATCCTGGGGTATTTTGCTTGCACGGGCAAGAAAGAGATGAAAGGGAAAAGGGGAGAAAGAGAGAGAGATAGAGAGAAATGAAAGAGAGCTGGAAGGAGAGAATGGGAGAGAGGGAACAGAGAGGGAAACAAATCAGGGCTAAAATCACCCGCGTCCTCCCTCCCTTCCTTTCCACAACCTTCCCCTGAAAGCTTTTTCCCAAATAATATCAGCAGCCATTTCATCTCCACCAAAGTAGATACATGCCACACACACACACACACACACACACACATATACACACGCAAATCAAACAATAAAATAAAATAAAAAATGGCAGAAATGGAGAAAGAAATGAGACCTCCAGAAAATAAAAGAAGCAGGAAGCCGGCTCATCCCGTAAAAAGGGAAATCAATGAAGAGATGAAGGTACGTCTCTGCGCTCCCCCTTTATTATCACTGTATCGCAAGCGAGAAGGGAAGAAAAAGGGAAGAGGGGTAGCGGTGGTACCGTTGAGTCACAGGAGGAACGAGCACCCTCTACTATGAGGCAGGAGAACTGTGTGCCTCACCTACCTCAGGACTTTTTAGGCTTTTAAGCCTCACTTAACTCTGCTTGAGCATTCATAGATGAGACAAGCAGTTCTCCTGCCTCATAGTAGAGGACACTTTTTTTAGAGGCTTATTTAAACAGTTAAGCAGAGACATCCACAGTGAGGCAGCAGCTAGCTAGCCTCACCTCAGCACTTGCCTTTTTCCTTTTCATGATGAGTGCGGTGAGGCTGTGCCTCACCTGACTGCATGTCACTGATTGCTACGCAATTTTGTAATTGCCCAGTATTAATTTACAAAGCTGCAAACAATGTTAGATTGCTCCTTTGATCTCAAATAGTCTTCAAATTATTAGAATGGAGAAGAGGTAGACTCTACAGCATCAGTATTCTTTTTCCTTTTCCATCAAATTCCTACCTTCTCTGGATTCCCATACCATGCAGCTGGAAATATTTAGATTTTTTTTTCTTTTCAAGGGGAAAAAAAACTACAAAACCACAAAGCCTAGAATGAAATCTGAATGGCCCAGTTCATTTCCTTTTTGCCATTTTACTTAAACAGTAAATGTTTATTTGTTTTCCTGTGTCCCAGACACAATTAGGGTACACAGGAATATCTACAGTTCACCAGCCAAATCCAATGGCCTTTGTCAATAGTTGCTTTTAGCTCCATCAACATTGCAGAGGATAAAGGATGCTGTTTCCAGAAGTCCTCCAGCCCAGAAAGGAGTCAATTATTCTGAATTTGTTCTCTTTGCTCTGCTTTTCAGACAGGGTGTACAAATTGGTAGACCAGCCTTTGTGAGATATCTGGTTTCCTTATGATCCCTTTCTTATAATACTGCCGAATTGAGCGGCTCAGCTTGTCGTAGTTCATGGCAGGCCGGTTCTTCCGGATTCCCCATAGCCGAGCCACCTGGGCAGAATCTTCAATCTTAAATATACCTAGACAGTAAATACGAGAAACAAAAATCCATTTATGTTGGCCATACCCGCCCTACCATCTTAACGCTATTATACTTTGAATCAGAGGAATTATTAACAGAAAAGATAATAGAAAGAGGAAGAAATGTTTGCAAGGAACCATAAAAAAGCAAACAAAAAATGTATTTGGAGAAGCAAAATCTAAAGCACTATATTTTTAATGTTATTTATTATTGGATTTATAGCTTTGTTTATTGTTTATTCCAATCCTCAAATCAGCTAATACATTAGAAAATGCAGTGTATAAATCATAGCAATGTTCATATAATTCAAATCTAAATCTAAATTAAAACTGATCAGTAAAAAACATGTGAATCCTGACAAACCCATCCCATTGCTATTATACATATTGAGAGTAGCATTGGTCCTTCACAATTGAGAGCGGCCTGAATAAATTGCCTATTTGGGAGCTCTGATGGACACTTCTGGGCACTCTATTTCCCTCCTACCAGTTTTTCCCTTAAGTTTGCCCTTGGTGTTCTATGTCTTTCTCTCCCTCTTTTCCAGTTTTGGTAAGCTGTAGTGCAAACTAACCAAAGTTCTTAATATCTCAAAAAGAGAGCTGGAACAAGTGCAGCTTAAGCCCACAAAGAGGGTTCCCCTCCCCCCCAGAATTTCCTGAGTGGGAGAGGTTCACAATTTCAAGCTATGGGGGGCTTTGGGAAGTTTGGAGGTGGCCGAAAGGGTAAAATGGATTTTCTGACACACTGAAGACACCAATCTCACACATGAAATTCCTCCCAACCTCAACTTTGTTTTGCCCCGGGCAGCGGTGTAATCCTCTGAAGTCTGCTACCGGTTCGGTGAGTCTACTACCGAGTGCGCACTTTGCACGCATGCGTGCCTGAGGCGTACCCACACAGCGCTAAAAGAGGAACGTTTGAAGTCTTCCGGGTCTGCAAAGGTAAGTAGAACAGCGAGAGGGGTGGAATCCGCTGTACCATGCAATTTAGACTAGCTACAAAGCAGGAAATCCAACGATTCTAGCTAATATAAATCATGCATCACAGCTGATCATCACCGAGCTGATCGTCGGAAATCAGTTTGCCCAAACCAACAGCATTTTTTACTACCAGTTCAGGCGAACTGGTCTGAACTGGTAGCATTTCACCCCTGCCTTTGGGGAATGTATGGAGTTTCTATATTTCAGAAGGCAGAGGTGGGCTCCTAATGGTTCAGACCGGTTGGGCCCAGTAGGTAGTAATTTGGCCTGCCACATCCCCAAACTTGTTCTATTGGTAGCCCCGTAAGTGGCGCCATCTTGGTTTTTTGCTTCTGAGTGAACCGACAGTAGCAGAAGCCAGAATCAATCCCTGTCAGAAGGTAGAAAAGGACTTTCCCAGCTGTGGAGTCTTGGACTATCCAAATAAAGAATTTTCCTCCCATTTTCAGTATTAAATCAATATCACTGACCTTTTTCCTTATTGAGCCAACGAATGAAGCGACCATAGTTATGAGGCTTCAGCAGAAGCTCTTTCAAAAACTGCCATAGGTGAATGGGCTGGCCTGAGCAAGATGAATCGACCTCACTGTCTGTCCAGTTCTCTTCATTGCCTATAGTAAGGAAACACCCATCCAAATTAATTTTTAGAAAGCAATGTACTTTTTATTAGAAAAAGCAAGTTACTTTAGACAGGAACAATAGCAGTGTCACCTAGCTTAACATCTGCTATTGCTAGAGAAAGTAGACTCGAGTAGCTTAATACCTATTGCATAGAGCTATTCTTGAATCCTCAGTTGCTTGTATGAACCAAGCAGCTAAAGTTCCAAGAAAAATCAATTATCAGGAACATGTTGAGCCTTCAGATTACAATATATTTTCTGTATATAAGCATTTGCCACATCAGTATTAATGCCCTACTTATTTCTAAGCCAATCAACAACTGTAATAGTCTAGTTGGTCTAGAATGAAACCACCTAAAAGTCTTCCTTCATCATATGATCATCACACTGATTGAACACACTGGAAATATTCTTCTTTGTATTCCATCCAAAAAGATCAGATTTTTCTATGTCCAAGATTCAAAAAGAGAATCTCCTTATTCTTATATCTGGACTACAGTAAACGTACATGTGGTAGGTACACCATTATGCCCTTTTTTTTGACAGTTTTCCACCAGTCCCCATAAATTTCCTTTTTTTTTCAGCAAGCTTTTAGCCTTGCAAATTTCTAATTTCATTTTGTGACATTTGCTTTTTTAAGCAATTGTTGTTGAAATATTTTAGTTTGCTCTGTTATCTTGTTGTTTCATTCTTTAAATTCCAAAGGAATACTAGCTCTGATTGAAGAGAAAATTACATTTCCCCACTCATTTCAAACATGGTACATTCCCCCCCTCTCCCTCTCCTCTCCCTCCCTCCCTCTTTTTCTCTCTCATTTCTCTATCTTTTTATCTCTCCATGTCTCTTTCTGCTACACTGCAAAATAATATATATAATAATGTAAAACCCACATACTAAAGGTGCATATTTCAGTCAATAACTGTCTGGTCTTAAAAGGACTGTACATTTTCATCTTTTGATCTAACAGTATCCAGACAATAAGCAGAACTAGAAGGCAACTGCTTCTACTGCAGAAATTGAAATCATATAGAATAGAATTCTTTATTGGCCAAGTGTGATTGGACACACAAGGAATTAGTCTCTAGTGCATAAACTCTCAATGTACATGCAAGCAATAAGTGATAAATCATGATCATGCTATTATGTCATGTGCTTGTAATAAAGCAACATTTGGATTCTTGAATACATTTTTTATGCATCCCTATAGTTTCTTAGCTTTTTGACATTTCTATACTAAAGTATTTTTATTATTATAATGATTGATAATATAAAATAAAATCTATTTTATTTTTATTGTTAGCAACAGTTAGCTCACCACAGTAATGCAGCTCCCCGGGAGCAGTTTTTTCTTTCATCCAGGCAGCTGGAAAGCAAACATAACATGAAAAGTTAATCTAATGGATTCTGACAGGCTGAATTTCCCCACTTTTCCCCATTCTTGAGGTCCCTTCAACAGTGCTTAAAGAAAGCCAATAGCTCATATAACTGGAAAGGCTGCAAAGGCCAAAACCTTGCTCTGTAGCACACTCACCATTCTACCTCAAACTGAGTAGCACCAAACTGTTACAAAGATCTGCTAAAGCATGAGGCTGAACACTGGGACAATATCCCAAAAAAACAGCACAAGCAAAATGCTAATGATTTTGCTTGTGCTGTTTTTTTTTTGGGATATTGTCCCAGTGTTATTTAGAGAGTCTTGTTTTCCAGCAGTAGTTTGGAAGTACCAAAATCCCTCTATTGCTCTTACTACCGAAGTAGCTTTTGAAGAATTTGTTCATTGTTTGTTTCCCAATTCTCTTATTAAGTACCTGACTTCCAAATGTCCAGATGAGCATGCAAAACATCACCACACGATGGAGAACGTTGACGGAACCCTTCTTCTGTCATGTCACACAGCTCCTTCCCAGACAAGTCTTGGAATGATTTTCCAATCTGGGGCAATCGGTATTGGTGTTCTGTCCATAAGATCCACTTCTGGACATTTCCTGGACTCCAGTCTGCAGGGTCTACAAAAATATCCCAATGTATATATAAATATATTTATATTCTAGAGAGTGTGCACATTGCTTCACTCATAATTCATCTTTAGAGCAAATGTTCTAAGAAAATATTCCAGGTGACCATCATTGTAAATGCCTCCACTTTTTGATACTTTCATAGTTCTGATACATCAGCCAACGTACAGTTATCATATCAATGTCTTCTGCTAAGGTTTTAAAGCAGTATTTAAAATATTAAGCAGTAATAAATCTATCATTGGAATTGCCAAACAACAGTCAATAACATCCAAACAATCTCCTGAAGAATAGTGCACATTGGATATGGCAATAGGTCTGGTGTCAGCATCCTACATTAACAAGGACAATCTGGGGCTGATAAGGGCTGATGATAGCAGCCATGTTAGTCTTTTTTTTTCTTGTTTTCAGAAATGTTCTAATAATTGAAGAGGTAAAACAAACAGGTTGGCTTTTGTGTAGACAGTTTGCTTTTATATTTGTGTTGGCAGCATTTAGATCCTGCCTACAGTGTACTGGGAACATTTGCCTGGCAAAAAAAAAACCCACACTGCAGCTAGAAGAACTAGAAGAGAAGTCTGATATGCTATGCTATCCAACTTCATCGCAACTGAAGTTCATGAACTGTAATTTCCTCTATATTGATTGAATTAGAAAGGGCACTGTCCTCCTTTAGTATGCAACATTTGGACACCTCAACCTAAATGAAAAACTTCTTGTCACCACTTCAGATGACCAACTCTTAAGAGTTCCTCAAGTTTGGATACGGTATCGTTAAATTGACCAATCTAAAATCTAGGCTGAAGCCTACTTTGCTTTCAAAACGAAATCTTCAATTCTGAGTAGAGTAGATCATTAGATCAAAGCACCACCCAGCACTTTCGCCGATGCTATTTCTTCTTTGTTTATATTAACTTTGCCCCTCCATTATGGCCTTTATGAAGAATGCAACATCCTGCATGATCCAAAAGCTGATCAGTATCAGACTGGTCAGTAATCAGAAGAGGCAATCATCAGGTAAAATGTCCCTTGCCCCCCTTACCCTGAAATAAAGTGAGAGGAATCCCAACCTCCAATGGTCTCTCATCCTGATATTCCAGTATTGAAGCGTTGGTGTACTATAATGTGTTCTAGAATAAGAAATTTCACTGGTCATGCAGTAGCCTAGGGCAGTAGTTGGATGCTCATTAAGTACCCATAGATGCATCCAAATGCATATATGTAAACGAAGCATTTGGTACCTGGAAATTATGAATAAAGTGAACAAAGCATTGTTCACTTTATTGTTTCATTAATTCATGGCATGGTTTAAGGTGTATAACAGGGCTCTATTCTCCTCTAGATATTTCTGGTCTTCAAGTTCTATTATTCACAGCCATCATGATTGAGGGTCCAGCGCTATCTAGACAATTCCAAAGCTGGTTGCACCCTTCCATAACTTGACTCAATTCATCCAAATGTTAACTGCTTTTCCTTTAGCTCCTGGCAGCATGGCAGCATGGTTAATGATGAATTATAATGGGATCACACCTGAAAAAAGACTCAGCTTTTGAGAAAGGCTTGTTTCAAATTTCTAAAACTTATCCAAACAAAGAATGCAAACCCCATCTTGTGTTTTAATATTTTTCCACTTCCTGGTCCTAACACCCAGCCAGGTTTTGCCCTTTCTAATCAGAGCTCTGCCATTTCTCCTAAAACAGTATTGAGTACTGCTTGAGAAGTCTAATAGAGATTTCTGTTATATGCAAATCGTATCTAAATGAAAAATCCATTGACAGTCTTTGTAACACAACAGCCAATATGTTTGTTTCTTTGCTCCAACTATGTCAAATCTTTTTATTTCCAAGAATACTTGAGCTTTGATAACGAGCCTACATAACAAGTAAATAAATAAGGTTGAAAGTTTATTTGATCCTCACACGCATCAACTCCACTTATACTGGGGCTTACATTCCTAATGTCAGGACAAAAGGCATATTAATAAAGACTTTTCTAACAGGCTAATGAATATATTATGGTATAAGTTAACTTGTTCACTCCATCAAATGCATTTTGTGATTCATAGTATCTTATACAATAACAAAATGGTTAGTCTTTAAGGTGCCACAAAATGTTTCATTATTTTTGCTGGAAAGAAAACAACATGATAGTCTGAAAGGAGTTTGAAACCCACCAACGACAGGCAAAGAATATTGCCAGTTGTTGGCAAATGACACAACAGCCTTACTAGTTTTGCAATGTAAGGTTTTGCCTCTACATATACAGTTTTTATTTTGTGGGCTAAGCAGTGCCAAATATAAGAAGAATAGGCCTGTGGTACTCACCAGCGGCAATGTTGAGCAGCTTGCAAGCTGTTTCAATGTCCTTGAGCACTTCACCCACCACCATTGTCTGCACCTGCTCCAAGGAGTGCTCCTCAAGGTGAAGGCTAGCCTGATAATCCATCTCAGAGGTAAGGCTCAATCCTTGACTGTCAATGATAGGGCACTGCTCAGGTTCCTTATGCACTTCCGTCCTGCTTCCTTGATGGTTGTGATGTTGAGTTTCACCCAAACTCTTTGGGACCCAATTGCTGTCATCTGGGTAGAGCATATTAAAGTACTGCAGGCAATAGGTGGGAAGGGTTTGCTCAGGTGTAGCAGGGGGACTTGGGCTGTCAAGGGACTGCCAGCTTGGGCTGTCAGGAGCTTGAGCAAGAGGTAGCTTCTCCAGGCCAGAAAAGAGTACAGGATCCTGCAGGGTGACCCGACCATGAGGCAGAGCAACTACACCTTGGCCAGCACTGCCCATCACTCTGTGCAAGTTTTCCTCCAGATCTACCATCAAAGGAGAGAGAAGAAAAGAAGGGGGGTGGAAACATATGCCTCAGTCAGAAGGGATGGTTTGATAATAATTTCTGCATTTCTGCCCAGTGATCAGGCACAATGGAGGAAAGCTAAGCCTGTTAAAGGAAAAGAAACCACCAAAGAGTCATTCTATGGCCAAAGAGACCCCTTGATGAAAACAGGTTAAATAGCTCTTCAAGGGCCCAGGCAACTCTTCCCTTCTGGGTCACTGGGTAATAAGAGGGCAAGGGAAGGAATCATGATAGGAAGGGGAAAAGCAAAGGCAGGAAAGAACACAACTGGGGATAAATTTCTGGAGAATGAAGTAAGTCTCTCTCTCTCTAGTTTCCAAAGGGCAAAGGCTAAGAAAGGAAGACGGCTGTAAAACTCATACTAATAGTTCTTGCGTGGAATAGAAAATCAAAGATGAGTAAATATGAAATTGGGGCTCCATATAAACATTCAGAGATGGGGTGGGAGTCTTTATGCATATACTGTATGTGAATAAATGGGGAGAGCGATGCAATAAATAAGCATTGTCTGCATATCGTTATTCATTAATCACCTTCACCTTCATTATTCACAGGTTTATCCCTTGTGAAGTGATAGCTTCAAAGAAAGACCAGATTGTTTTTAAAGAACAATATTTCACATCTGCAGAAATGTTGATAGCCCATACCACAAGTGCATTTACTGTTATTATCTCCCCCCCCCCCCAATATGATTGTATAAAATGTCATTAGTCTCTGGATTTCTTTCTTTAAATCATACATAACCCAGCACTTTACAAGAGCACAGACAATGTGAAAGGAAATGCCACTGCACTGTCACTCTTAGACTCTTCAGAATGACAGATGTGAAAGGGAATTTGGAGATCTTCTAGTCTAACCCCCTACTCAAGTAGAAGATCCTATAGCTTTTCAGATAAATAGCTTGTCCAATCTCTTCTAAAAAACCTCCAGTGATGGAGGCAAATGCTTCACCTTTTCTGTGTCCAAGGCAACAGAGAAAGGTTTCTCCTTTATTCAGATAAAAGGCAATTCCAACTTACATGAATGTAGTATTTGCAGAAGTTAAATTGACCAACATCTAAAACTATGACTAAAATGTTGAGGGTGGCACACAAATTTAAGGCAAGGCAATTGTTGATCTCTCAGCTATTATACAGAATTTCTCACTTCTTCTTTTGGCTAGGTGTTTTTTCTCCCAGTTTGTTTAATGGGAAAAACTGGAGATAAAATATCAATGAGTATCATTTACTAAAGATTATATTAGCTTATAACAAATACATTATATTTGTCCTAACCCAAGCAACACCCCCACCCGGCTACTTGTTTTTGGTGACATTCTCATAGACGTTAGGTTTAAGCTGAGCCTAAACTTCAGAATATTTGCATTTACCATCCCCATTGAGTCAGAATAATTCCAGTTCAGTATGTGTATTATGAATCAGGCAGAGTTTCACACAATTAGTTGGATGCACACTAGAAACCACTGTAAGCTTTAATATTCACCATCCTTCGCACCACACCATCCAAACTAACACATATAACTTGGATTTATCTTTAAATGAAATTAACCAAGATTACAATACCAACATTCTGTTGAAATAGCAGGTTGGGCATCACCACCATGAGTCCACTATCCTGAAAATATTTTCACAAATATTTTTGGGTAGGCAATGCACTGTCTTTCAATATTCTAGATACACAACTGACTCAATGCAAAGGCAAAGAGATGTGATGCAGCCAACTTCTTCTTTGATCTGTTACACTCTGAAATCATATTATTTCAACTTGTCTTCATTTTAATCTTTCATCCTTTCCATCTTTCTTTGGTGCTGGAAAGTGGCCTGGGCTCAGCGGAGTGGTAGATGAACTTGCTGGATTTCCATGACAACCTTTGCAGCTGTCATGAACCAAACAGAAAGCCCGAGAGCTTAAAGTGTGTTGAGTGGGAATGACAGGAGAGGGGAGGTAGTCCCTCTGAAATGAGAGTGCAGTTAAAAGGCTGCTGTTGGGGACATCATGCTGGAAAGTAGAAGCTCAAGTAGGTGGCTCACAAACACCTTCTTTCCATAGGTATTTTTCTAACGCTACATAGAAGCGCAAACTGAATAAATGATTCCCTTCCCACCACTCACCCACCCAATATTTTGGAACACCACATATCCCAGAAATACCTTGCTGATCTCAAAACTAAACTGGGTTAACACTTGGGTAGGAGACCATGAATAAAGTGCAGAATTATAACCTAGTCCAGAAAATCAAGAGTAAATTCCTTCCACATGTTTACTTAAAAAACTTTGTGGATGAATCCTTGTCGTCATCAAGAATTGAGCTCGAACTGGAATGTAGTCATTCTAGTTAATTAACAAAGGGTGAACATAGCAGTAAGCAAAGCAAAGGTAATCTACACAGTGGTGTGGAGGAGTCAAAAATAGTCAAGACTCTAGTTGTTGCCATATTATTAAAACCTTGCATTTTGGTGCATGCGCCAATGCTGAACAGAGTAAGGCTTTGATGCAGTGGCCGTAGCCCCTCTCTTGATCTTTCTGATCCCTTCCATATATGCCACTGAAAGTACATGTACATTTCAAATTCCATGCTTCTGGTCTCCAGTAGTCCAGGCCCTTGGCAACAATCCAATACAAACGGACCAGTGTGCATTAGAAAGCTTGTTTCATTCTCTCTACACGAATGCAAGTACAAAACATTTAGCTGTGAGTAAGCCAGTTAATTCAATAAGAAATAGTTCTAAAAAGACCTGTATAAAAATACCCTGACATTATACTAGTTAAAGTTAGCACATTCAGTCAATACTTGGAACACAGTGTAGTTTTGTTTTCTACGGTTGCATATTATCTGACTATGATAATTAACCCATGAAATCAATATTCACAGTCTACCTAAAATGTATGGTAATTGTTTTTAATGAAATGGATTATCTGATTAAGCTTTAAAATCAGAATTATGTTGAGGAAATAAAAAGTAATAGTAGACTACAATGAAGAAGCTACTGTTTTAAAAATTATCATAGCTGTAGATCTTTAGACGTCTGGATCTTCTTGAGAACATTGTACTGAATAAGAACAGCCTAACCTCTGCAAAGCACATTCTCTGTTTCTTCACTGCACAAGAAGTGCAAGTTAGTTACAACATGGACAAAGATTTTTAATTACCAGGCATTTCAAACACATCAATTGAAAATCAAGAGCAGATGCTCAAAGAGGGGTACAGTTCAGTGGCACAGGCAGAGAATATTGACCTTTGGAGAATTCTCAGTGAGAATACAGCTCGACTTATGACCACAATGGAGCCCAGAATTTTTGTTGCTAAGTGAGAAATTTGTTAATTGAGTTTTGCTCCATTTTATGACTTTTCTTGCCACATTTGTTAAATTAATCACTGCAATTGTTAAATTAGTAACATGGTTGTTAAGTGAATCTGGATTTCCCATTGACTTTGCTTGTCAGAAGGTCGCAAAATATAATCACAGAACCCCAGAATACTGCAAAAGTCATAAATATAAACCAGTTGTCAAGCATCTGAATTTTGATCATGTGACCATGAGGAAACTGCAAGGATCATAAGTGTCAAAAATAGTCATAAGTCACTTATTTCAGTGCCATTCCCGGCCTTCCGTAAAGCCATTAAGACCTGGTTGTTCCGGCAGGCCTGGGGCTGTTGATGGATATCCAGCCCCCGCTTAGATGTAATGGATGATGTGAATTTTTAATATTGTATTTTTCTATTTTTAAATTTAAACTGTTTCTGTCTTGCTGTGAGCCGCCCAGAGTCCCAATGGGAGTGGGCGGCATACAACTTTTAATAAACCTGAAACCTTAAACCATTATAACTTTGCGGGACATGGTGGCTCAGGGGCTAAGACACAATCAGAAAGGTTGGCAGTTTGGCAGTTCAAATCCCTAGCGCTGTGTAACGGAGTGAGCTCCTGTTACTTGTCTCAGCTTTTGCCAACCTAGCAGTTCAAAAGCATGTAATGCAAGTAGAAAAATAGGAAGGTGGTGGGAAGCTAACAGTGTTCTGTGGCCTTCGGTGTTTAGTCATGCTGGCCACATGACCAAGGAGAACATCTTCGGACAGCACTGGCTCTTCAGCTTTGAAATGGAAATGAGCACTGCCACCTAGAGTTGGGAACGACTAGCACATATGTGCGAGGGGAACCTTTACCTTTACCTAACTTCGAACGATCACTAAATGAACTGTTATAAGTCAAGGACTAGCTGTATTGGTTGCAGGATTTTAAACAGAGATCCTTCCAATCACCTACTATAAGGTTGTTTAGCTCAGGGGTACAAAACTTTGGTGTGCAGGAGTGTCTATGCTCAACCTTCAGGGCCTGCTGGAGTTTGTACTTCCACAGGAAGGTGGAGTCAAGATGTAACGATGAAGGTAATCATGACTTTGATTTAATATATTTTAATTTTGTTGGGCAGCTTGTATACAATACATATTCTATTGATTAAATCATGACATCTGTCTGGATTCCAGAAGTGCACCATCTCTGTAACAGCACCTGCCCTCTGAAATAAGGTCTTTCCTGGAATTTAAAAGTTCCCACTTACTGGTATTTTTAAGGCCCCTAAAGATCCAGCAGTTTGCCCATGCCTTTGGCGAGGATGATCAATACCCCTTTCCCTGGAAGTATCCTTTCCCTGGAGTGGGGTGGGAAATGGAGATTTTACAGTATCCTTCTCCTGCCATGCCTACCAAGCCACGCCCACCAAGCCATGCCACACCCACCAACTCATGCCCACAGAACTGGTAGTAAAAAAAATTGAATCCCATCACTGATTCTAGTTCTCAAAAGTGTGCAGAACAAAGTGTGCTGCTAGAGCAGGGGTGTCAAACTCGCATCAACATGGCGGTGTCATGTGATGTATCACAATTTCTTTCCCCTTCATTAAACTGGGTGTAAGTGTGGCTAGCACATGATGCATCTGGCCCGGGGGCTGTGAGTTTGATACCCCTGTGCTAGATAAATAGTTCTGCTCAAAAGCCTTCGTGCTCCTCGTGAATAGAATGCTCTAAACCTCAGGTCTCTATCAGCATGCATTGTTTGAAAGGTTGATGTGCAGGTGGCATTTTGAGTTTTTCTGAACAGGATGTGGACGGGCTGAGCATGGTAAGTGATAGAGAGGGGCCAACTGGCAGCTGCATCCCTGTGAATGTCAAGTCCTCAAAACATTTCACATGGCATTTCTTTGTTACCTCTTTTGCTTGTGGTCAAGGCAGGAGCATGATCTAATCCCACTTCCAAGCAAACCCCCACTGTCATAATTTGGCAAATGTCTTTCTTAGGATTCAGGACTTGCAAGCTGTTACCAAATTCCCTTTTGTTCTGGAAGCCATATGGGGGCTGGATTTGCGCAAGATTTATTGAAGCCTTAATTTAATCCAGAACAAATAACTAGAGATTTGGAATTGGGCAATATCGCTCTGGGAAACATAAGAGACACAAACCCCTTCCCACTGGGTATCCCTAACATTTAAGTTTATACAAAAAAAGCAAAATGTTCACAGTTGTCATTGCCACTGCATATTCTTTAGTCTACAAAAAGCTACCTAAGTTTATAACATGTCTTATTAGAAAATATGTATAGTCATAGCGGTACCAAAAATGATGTATTTGGATAAACTGGTCATCAAATCCAAATCCATATTGCAAAGTATAACTATACTTAACTGGTATCTATTTGCCCAACATCCCCTCAATCAATCAATAGATCAGTGCATCCTTCCTTATAACATTGATACTGCATCAATAACTCAGAATACACCAAGTGATGCTTAATTTCACTGACTATGCACTGCAATGTCCTCCGTTCATTTCATTTACTTTTCATTTTTTCTCCTTCCTTTATTAATTCATCTTGTGCTATTTGTATTGTGGTTTAATATGTCTAATTGATTTGAGGAAGATTACCCCAGATGTTGCTGAAGTACAATTTGCAGCATTTTTCAACTTTGGCCACGTTGGCTAGAGAAGTACTGGAAGACTTAAGGGAAACTATTTATAGCAATGTTGCTGCTATAAAGCCGGAGTAAAAAAATATATAATTTGTTTAGTGCTTAATGTTATATAAAGTCAAATCTCCTTAATCCATTGTATTATATTGTATTGTATTTTACTTGAATTTATTTTATCTTTTTTTAATTTAATTTTTATAATGCCAGAAGCCAGCAATCTTCAGAGGCATTGCAGTTAATATGTTTACATCAAACATGAAATATGAGCTAACAGAGTTCTTGCAGAACAATAAGCAGTACATTCAACAAAGGGTATATTCTTCTTGCAAACCAAATACTTGAGAAAAATCTATTTGCTGCCCTGTTTAGTGGCATTTTAGCCAAAGCACACAAATCCAACCCAGGCAGATAGGTAGGCAGACCCACTGTAATCCAGTTCCCAAGTCAGCAATTGCAACCTAGATGGCAAAACTATCAAGTGGAAGAAGGAGGAAAGACGCTTTGGATGACTAAAGCGTAAACCTGGCACTACATGTCAGGGAACATATGCATCTGTCATGTGGGGATGGTTGCACAGATGTTCCATTTATATTTCTGCAAATGTAATGATCTTGCTAGGGGGTACTCAAATAGCAAAGCTCAGAACAGGAAATTGGATCAACCAATCAGCACAGGACATGCACCTCTGTACAGTTGGGATCTGTAGCCATCTGTAACCTACATATCTCCCATCTGCAGCCATCGGCAACCTATGCTTACCCATCAACCCCTTTTCAGTATATCTATCCAGTGATGCCTATGTGCAGTTGCAGGCAATTCTAAATTGGTTTAAGGGGGTAAGATTAAAGCTTTGAGGGACTGGGTCTTGGCACCACATATCTCATGTTTTGCGAGTGAGTGGGAAGGAGGCTACATCTGATTCTGAAAAACCAAGTCCTTGAGGCCTGGGAAAAAAACTAAGCCAGGAGGAATGATCTATCTAGGTTATGGGAGTGAAAAGTCTAAATAAGCTCAGAATAAAATATACTGTATTCTAAGGGTGGAGACCTTTGTTTGGTTTTCTCTGGGTTTGGCATATATTCTTTGCTGCCAGTGTTTATGGGATAGGTGGAGATCTGGTTACCTGCTCCAAACAAGGTGGTTTACTTAAACAGCAAACTCAAGAGAATCTAAAGCAATAAATTCCCTTTCAAAGCCAACTCAACAGCTGTTTTAACATATCAAACACCCAGAAAACACATTGGCAGCAAAACTCAGAGCCCATATGTATAAATCATGAATCACCCAAATCAAGGAGACACATAATTCACACATTCTTCCTTTCCACGATTTCCCTTTTTTGTTTCCATATAACTTTTCTCCTTTCTGCAACATTATTTTCTCTCAAAACCTCATTAAAAGTTAATAACATGATCACACTAATTATATGCTCCCTGAATTCCCAAACAATTCAAAATAATACAACATATAATGTTGATTGAAATAAAATAAAACCCAAACACATATTAATTACAATGTATCGATTACCAGGAACAGAACAAATGGGAACAATCTGTCTTTGACATCTATCCAGAAAAAAAACTGGTTTTCACAAATTATTTCACCAAGGGGGAAATCTAGGTTTCAGGATGAGGCTCTTGTATGATGAAAAGACAGGGCTCTATGTTCTCACCCCTTTTTCCTTATAATGCTGAGGCAAATTTTACCTCATGAAAAATATAGCTTGCTTAATTCTAGTTTAAGCAGCCACAGTGTATTAAACCACACAAACCATAATTTGCAAAATACAATGAACCAAATTCATTACGCTCTAAAATGATAAATCATAAGCAAGCCTTGCTTTGGCTCAGCAAAACATGTAAACAGAAACATATTATTTTTTCCTCTCTGACCCTTTTATTAGGGCTGACTGCAGTGGTGGGATTCAAATTTTTTAACTACCGGTTCTATGAGCGTGGCTTAGTGGGCATGGTGTGGCTTGGTGGGTGTGGCACGGGAAGGATACTGTAAAATCTCCATTCCCTCCCCACCCCAGGGGAAGGTTACTGCAAAATCTCCATTTCCTCCCAATCAGCTTGGACTCGGGAGGCAGAGAATAGATGAGGGCAGGTCCAGTCAGAGATGGTATTTACCGGTTCTCTGAAGTACTCAAAATTTCTGCTATTGATTCTCCAGAACTGGTCAGAACCTGCTGAATATCACCTCTGCTTGCCTGATCTGAAACACTGGGTTGAGTTAGTTCAATGTAATTTTTAAAAGGGTGGCTGCCTATGTGCAAAGCCCTCCTGAACTATTGAACCAATTTGGAAGTATTTAATAATTCAAAGTTAACTTTCTGGTTCAATTCAATGTTTGATTCAATTTCTAGATGTGATCAAGTTGCTACTGAATTTCCATATTAAAGCTTACATAACTCTACTTTTTATTCATATCACCTCTCTTTTTTGATCTCGTGAGCATAGTAGCACATATATCATTACTAGTACTTATATCAGGAACATCAGGTGTCAATGCATGCTACATATGAGATCTCATTACTAACCCTACAAATGCAATCTGATTCCATGGGGTTTAACCAAACACTGATTAATCATGAAATCATTTTTCCTTGTACTTCCTCATTGTCAGTCCCACCACTTTGGACAGAGGTTGAGACTAAAGTCAAGTCATCTTATATGCAAATTAACTATTTTGAGGTTCAGTCTTGTGTAACAAGGAAATGCAATGGCAATGATTTTAGGAGACCATAATGTTACACCAAAATGATGGATAGAATTTGGAAACAGAAGATCAGTATCCTGAACATCTCAGGTTTTATTTTGTAAAAAAATAAAGACTTGTGGAAAATTCAATGCTAGAATGGAGAACTTATTAAACTTCCAAGAATAAATTTTGTTTAGATATTGTAATTGACCAAATAGTTCAAATCTACCTAGAATTTTACGTAAATGCTTTTTATATAGTATAACAGCACTCTGTTCTAACAGTTATTAATATTAGACCTGATGTACTGATTATTATTTACTTATTTACTGCATGTATCTTTCATCTTTTTTTATAACACCCACAAAAAAGAGTACTTCTTTTCTGAAGTCTGTCATGCATGGGAGTTTCTCTTAATACAGTATTATTCCTATCATAGTGTAATAGAGGAAGGAGAAAATAAAGTCTAGAAAAATATCCAGAGAGCTTCATGAATGAATGGAGTAGGGCCGTGGTATTAAACACTTGATCTTCATAATTCCTATGCTTTTCAATCACCAATTAAGGCAAGCTGAGCTGGGACAAGGGACAAAACATGCCTTTTACGATGCAATCTCTTATTGTGAGCTTCCTTTCCAGAGGGCTTCTGACAAGAATCTGCTTCAGTGGTGAATTACTACCGGTTCGGCCGAACCTGTAGTGGTATGGTGGCCTGGGTTGCTGGAACCAGCAGTGGCCCAGGCCTGCCACGCCCCCAAATCGGTTTCCCGGTCACTGCTGCCACCATCTTGTTTTTGAGTTCTGTGCATGCGCAGAACAATTTTAATTGAACTGTGCATGTGTGCAGACACACAAAGCGCGTGCACGAGCGAATCAGAAGTAAAGAACCAGCTCTAATCTGCTTCCAATGTCTTTCCAGACAAAATAATTTATTTTAAGTGATGATCTAAATCTATTATAAGCAAGCCTACATTATGCTGTGTTCTAATGTAGCTGATAGGAATGGCTTGCTTGATTCTAATTTCCCATGTTTATTTCTACATTATAACCTTTCTAACATTCTTTATGCAAAACTATATTTTTTATAATATAGTATAGTCTTTATTGTCATTGCACAAAATAAATACAATGAAATTGGTTATATTCATTTAGATTCAGAAATACATACATACATACATACATACATACATACATACATACATACATACATACATACATACATGAATTCCTGTTTTCTATGCTGTGATATGCGCCAAAGTATTGCTATTCACATTCTTTATTGCTGTCCTGACTTTCCCATGAAGAAAAAAAAGTCCACCATGTTTAAACCACAAAAATATTATTAGATGTGGCCCTAAACTAATTTTTCTGAATGTACTTCTTTTACAGGCAGAGTCCTATGGGTAATTTCCAGTAAACATTTTTTTCAAACTGTATCCCTGGCTTAACATGCATGTAAAAAAACTCACTTTAGGTACAGTTATGACATATCATTTGGAGGAAGATATTTCAGACATATCTTTAGATGAGGTACTGAGGAACAGTTATCTCTGAGTGAAACATATAATATATCTATTACTCTAATTTAAAGTAACAGTAAAGAGGGATATAATTTGAATATCATATTTAAACAGGATGAAATGCAAACTGTCTTGACTCACCAATTTGTAATTTTATTTACATAGTTAGACACATATTGTTCTTACATAAAGGTCAAAAAGAAAAAAAAACTTTCAGATGGGAGGGGTGGAGGAAGGTAGAAAGAAGGAAGGAAGGAAGGAAGGAAGGAAGGTTTCTACACAGAATTATTTTTTTAAATTCTGTGCAACCAACTGTATGCAAAATCTGAGGACAAGGAATCTTCAATCTTGAAATGTTACCTCAAAGTAAAATTATAAATTATCTCTTGTCAACTCATCATTTCCTTTTCTGCTATGAAGAATCTTTTTGCTTAATATTTTCCTCAGTTGAGATCTGTAAAGTTTTTAAAAAGAAATATTAAAAACTAAGACAATCTAATGTAAAGTAAGAAAGAAAAAAGAAATCAAAGAGAAAACTAGAAATGCAAGTAAGGGGGAGGAGATATAGAGAAGTGGCTTCTGATATGTTAAGGTAATAGGTGAACCTCCAGAAATTATTGGTCTCCAGTAAATCCCAGCCAATACCATTAAAGGTCTGGAGTGATGGAATTATAGCCTAATGATTAAGAGGGCTCCCAAACTCTGTTCTAACATCTGATGGTTACAATAATTATCTACATAACCTGAGTAATGATAGGACTAGAAGAAAGTAGCAATATGATTAAAGCATTGTTAAAATGTGCTGATAACATTGTCTCGTTGCTCTTTGGTTATCCACAAAATTTACTCTATAGAAGTGTTCCCAACCTCAGTAACTTTAAAATGAGCGGACTACAGCTCCTAGAATTCCCTAGCCAGGGATGCTGGCTTGGAAATTCTGGGAGTTGAAGTCTACTCATGGTAAAGATGCTGAGGTTGAGAAACACTGCTGTACTGTGTTACAAATAAACTAAACAAAAATGAGGCAAGGAAGCAGTGCAAAATAGCAAAACCCACTAGTAAGCAGATAAAGTTCTACTTCAAGCTATCATATTGATGTACTGGACATGCTACATTTGCCTCCTCACCCCCAGAATAATGTAAGCTAAAAATGAAATGCCTTTGGTTCCATCATCTGAAGTCAATACCTCATGAATGCCACTCAAGGGTTTCTCTACACATTTAACAGTTAATTAGTTCTGATTCTACTGTATGATTCTTGCTGTTGGGCACCATCCTTCTGTTTGCACAATCCACTTAGCCATGACTAACTTTTAAGTTTTAACTTTATTTTCTGGCTTCACTTAACACCCTAAAAAGAATTTGGCTAGCCTTGAGTTCAGTGTGTCATGAGATCAGAACCTTTAACAATCTATAGGAAAAAATGACCCTCAACTATACCCCCTTTTGGACATCTTGCCAAATAGTTTTCCAATGCAGAGCATGCTTTTAAAGTGTCACCTGGGAATATGATCTGCTTGTTCTATTTCACTGCTCTGGCCTAAATTCCCATTCAGTTGATCCACAGAGAACTGAAAATGTGTCAAATATCTGGCATGGACAGGTTCTTTTCATACCTGTTTATTATTCAGCTCTGATAGATCCTTTTATGTATAGTCAATATAAACAAATATCTTAAAGGTTTTAAATTCCACAAAAAAGCACCAAATTCTGATTGTTTGACCCATATTTTATGCTATGGATCTGTTCAGATTTTAAGTCCAGTCCCATATAGAATTGTCATATTTTGTCCTTATTGTAGACAATTTGTAATTTTCTTTTACTGTTTTCCACAAAGCCCAGATAGTTTTTTTAAAAAGAGTCCAAACAATGAAACTATTAATTAAACTTGATTCCATTAGCAAATAGTTTGATTTAGGATGAATTGTACAGTGAAGCTCCATAAGTAGGAATATGCAGATTGCAGCACTGCTAGAAGCCCAGGGGAAGGAAGCATAGGAAGTCTGTGACTTAAAATCTGACAGGTCTTCTGGGCTTTTTAAACTTTAAAGAAAAAAACAGGCACAAAAACCAATGCAGTATATAAATACGGATAATTCTAAATCCAAATTGCTTTTGGCACAACAGGAAACAAATTGAGAAGAAGGTTTTTTAAAAGATACGAAATTGAAGAAATGTATGCCTAACCAGTTATGTTCAGTTCTTTTAAAAATGCATACATAATTTTTCAGCCATGAAAAGCAGTTAAATACAATTAGGACTAGAACAAGACTGAATAAAACTACCTCAAATAAAAATATAAACCCCAAATATTGGGGAGAAATATAGTGAAACAAAAAAAAAACCCAATTTGGACATCTGATTATTTCTTGGTCCCTTTCTTGTGTTGAGAATATCTGGCATGGCAATATAGATATATCTATATATTACTATGGCTTTAAAGTATGGGAAAGGGCTTTTCCTATATCTTTCACTGATGCACCTTCCCTTTCCTCTTTGTTCATCCTATTCTTCTTCTTCTCACACTTTATAAAATTTCTTCAGAGTTACTCAGAGCTTTACCATTTATCTAGATCTGAAATGGACAAATATTTTTCAGTCCGGTCTATTGTCCATATAGCAAACATTTTCATTTTAAATTTTTACCCATCCACCCCAAATCTAGGAGTTATAGTCTTTCTGTAGAACACATCTAAAGATCCTAATATGTCATATTGGACTTAAAAATAGTGCTGTCCACCTTGTTTTATCTGACAAAGTGTGAATATTTTGAGTTCCAAAGATTGCATCCTATGCTTATAGGATGGTATTGCACCTTGGTTCAAGCAGTTTGCCCATGCCTTTGGCGAGGATGATCAATACCCCTTTCTGGTATTGCACCTTGGTTCAAAATGGAACATTATTTCAGTTGTCCAAATACCAGATTTTTGTGTGCGGTTTGAGATACACAGAAAGAGTTTTGCGTATATACTTGTATTGCTCTATAGTAGAAGTTCAACACCTACTGCAGCCAATGTACCTATTTCCATCATAGATTAAACATTACATTGTGATTTGACTTCATTGGCATTGTGAATTCACATATCTTGAAGAGCCCAACTACCTCTCTAAGATCAGAATGTTCTTTTTAATGACATAATGTGGGATGCAAGATCTCCTTCATAAAGTGTCAAAGGCCAAAATACATGTTAAGTCTTTGAGAACTGTCCCTGGTTCTGATCCACATCTATTCAAAGCAAACTTGGACAACCATATTTATAATTGGAGGTTTAGAAATATAATTACTCACAGCTGTGTTAACTTACATTATTCATAAGAAAATGCTGATAAGAAAAGTAAGATGTGAACTTTTGAAATGGAACTAAGGTAAAGATATAGGTAAAGGTTCCCCTTGCACATATGTGCTAGTTGTTCCTGACTCTAGGGGGCAGTGCTCATCTCCGTTTCAAAGTTGAAGAGCCAGCGCTGTCTGAACATGTCTCCATGGTCATGTGGCCAGCCTGGCTAAATGCCAAAGGTGCACAGAACGCTGTTAGCTTCCCACCAAAGATGGTCCCTAGTTTTCTACTTGCATTTTTACATGCTTTTGAACTGCTAGGTTGGCAGAAGCTGGGACAAGTAACGGGGGCTCACTCTGTTACGCGGTGCTAGGGATTCGAACCACCGAACTGCCGACCTTTCTGATCAACAAGCTAAGTGTCTTAGCCACTGACTCACTGTGTCTCTTATTTTTTAAATAGTCACATCTGATTGCTTCTCTTAAGAAGTGAGGTGCACTTTACTTCAGACTCATTAACACATCAGACTGGAAAGTCATAATTCAAGACATTAATAGATATAATATTGTTGATACTGTAGCTTCTTCATCATTATTTTATTTGTAAAATGTTTGCAATTCCCCACAAAATATTTAAGGAACAACTCTTAAGAACCTATACTATCTCCTCAAAGCAGCTATCTCAAAGAGCTGGCAGTATTGTCCTCACTTGTACTAGGAAAACTGAGGAAAGGATTTTTGTATAAGGAGAGAATTGATTTCAAATTTGTAGATATTCACAAGCCCCAAGTATTAAATAATTTTGCTTTTTTTAAAAAAAAACTCAGCTAAAATATATGCAACCCAATGGGTGAAAAATCATTTCATCGTGTTGCTAAAATTTCTTACTCTTTGTAACTACAGAACCATAACAATGTTAATAATACCAAACCACTTACTCTTATAATATACTATGTTGTTCACAATCCAGCTTATTAAATACATTATGCCCAGAATTACATGGAAAAAAAACAAAAGGAATCCTTAAAACAATATAGTATTCTATATGAATAAAGGAAGATTCATCATACAGCATTTACAAGAATAACCGTGAATAGAATGACATACTGAATCATTCACTGATGTACTTTTATATTCCCCTTGTCCCAGCTGTACTACTATTTATTGGTATTGCTTATTGTTGTCATTACTAAGATGCAAGGATGAATAGCTTTGGGCAGAAGACTGATATTCTCACAGCTACCTAGAATGAGTCCATATGTCCATTTTACAGGTGGAGTATTGAGATTTGCTGAATATTATCCAATATGCTCACTCTGAAAACTGATTGAAGCTTTGATCTTCAAAACATTCACATAATCAAAGAACAAAATATTTTGCTACTGCAGTATTTTTAATGGCAATGGTTACGTTTCATATCCAATATAAAGTTAAGAAGTCACCAAAATTTTGTGGAGAAAAAAAGCAAACATACTTTTCATAATTATGTCTTTCGAGGTATCTGCCAGGGAACCATTCCTGGGACCATTCCTTTGCATGTTCTCACCTTTATGTCTCTCCAGGATTTCATTCTCAATTCTCAGTTGATCACCTAATCTCCCACCAAAGAAGTTCTCTATGTTCATTTTCCAGAAATTATCACTATGTGTTTGGAGAAATGTTCATGTTGCCTTAGATCTTCAGTCCTATCTCTAGATCAGAGAAGGTGGCAACCAACATCCAGAAATTCACCTGGATTGTTGCTGAGATGCATGGATGATGGCATCCCCTATTTTAAGTTGGCTTTGATGTTCATATGCCTTTGCATACATAAGTCTCCATGTCCCAAGGTCAGATTGCCCTCTCTCCACCTGCACTCTATTGATTACCTCTGAGACAAAAACAGTATGGGGAGTGGTTGAAGTGTCAACTGAACATAAACCTGTGCATGCCCCAGATGGGCAGCAGAGCTTGATGTTCTCCTCAAAATGCTGAGAAGCCCCTATTTCAAAACTCTTTTCCCTCTCCTGGGAAGCCTCTTGCCCCACAAGGATCCTGGATCCATGAGAAATGGTTGAGAAGGATTTGGCAGGTGAGCTGTCATTTGTGTTTCACTAACCAAGCATAACCACAGAAAGAAAAATAAGCATGATGCCAATTTGCTTGTGGTTTGAGGGTGGGAAATGGGAAGTTACTCGCATGAGCAGCAGGGAGCAAAATATATTGCAAAATGCAAGTTTAGTGGGTATCTTCCACCGCTTAGCAGTCACTATTTTTGTGCTTAGTTATTACAGGTAGATATCTGTTAAGGGGGAAACAGTTTTTTAATGTTCTATTATAACATATCTATTCCTTTCAAGCCACATGGTACCACAGCTGATTCCATCATAGTAGATGGATGACATCCTGAGATCAGTATAGTTAGTACAATCTAGAGGGAGATATTGTACCCCAGCCTTTGAATTTGAATCTCAGCTATCATTCAATAGAAATCTAACATGGAAAGATGCAAAAGAAATAATAAAACTATTCCTGGCTAAGCAGAAACAATGGACAAAAGAGGTGTCTGTTTCAATATAACTTCTGTAATACAGTATATAAGGCAACTACCTCAAAGTGCATATTATTGGATCTGCATATTAATGCAGCAAACATGATCCCATAATGTAATGGCATGTCAGTACTGAATTAGCTCTACCTGAATAGGCACTAATGAACTACAGATTTGTGCCTAGCTATACCACGTCAGCAAAGCTGTAAGAAAAGGATTATTCATTCAACTTGAAAAGGTTGTTGAATATTCCAGGATTACTTCAGTGAATTGTTCTCTAATTGCAAAGAATGAAGAAGAAGAAAAAAAACCACTCTGCTAGCTGGTGTTCGGTGTTAGTGAAGATTTTGAACTCATAAGGATTGGCCAACAAATCTTAAAATATTTACCTTCTCCTTGAATGGAGAGAAGACACAGGAATTTTTGGAATAATGAAGAGGTCTGCTTCTTAAATCTATAAATTAGAAACTTCCACACTTACCCTTTAGATGTCCAGAGAAGTATCAATTACCACCAGCAGCATCAATCCAATAGTGAGGCAAATGCTCCAGCCAACCTTAAGTGCCTTCACTGAGCATGAAGTGGTCAAAGGAGAGAGAATGGAATAGCCAAGGGACTTGATTAAGGTGCTTAAAAGAGCTAAAGCTATGCTTTATCCCTGCACCTGAACCCAAGTATTGCATGCAAGAAGTGAAATGCTCAAAGACGTATTAAACCTGCAAAGGAAAGATACCCTCATAAGTACCTGCTGCACACTAAGGGATACAGGCAGGCAGAGAAACTACAATGGAGAACGAATATAAGAAAAAAATGCATTCATCTAATCAGCATCTTTAAAAAGCTATGCACCAAGCTGTAGCTGAATACAAGGAATGCAGTGTTCAGGAAAAAGTCTTCTTTCCCCATTATATCTAATTCCTTCCTTATTTATTTACCTAAACAAACAAGCTTGTGCGTACCTAGTAAGAAGTGTTTAAATATCCCAGCCTACAGTTAACCCTTTAATATGTGATAATCTTACGTATGAGCCAAATATGTTTTCATGCCCTGACAACTGATCCCCTTCTCTCCAGCTCTCCCCCACCCTTTCTTTATCTCTTGCATGCTTAAAAGTACAGCTGGAGTAATATCACTTTGTGTTCAAGGCTGCTACAAAGGGAGAAAAAGTTAAGAATGTTTTTCTGGACCACCATGGGAATCCCTTCCCTTTAAATCAAACTGACAATGTGTACAAGAGCCTCCAGTTGTGGAACTACAACTCTGATCAGCCCTATCTAGAGCTTCCAGGCTGAGGTTCCTTCCTACAAGATTGGAACGTGTCATGCATTACTTTTCCTTGCTCTGTATGTGCCACAAGACAATGACAAACCAACAAGATGCAGAAAGACTATTACTGAATAAAGTATATTACTGAAGTCTGTAGCTATATTAATAAACACTTTTTTACTTGCCGTGCTGGGTGGCTCCACTGAGTTATCAATTTGCTGTTTATAGTATCCTCAGTAGTAAACATAATTGCAATAGCACTTAGACTTACTGTCTATGCCGCTTCACAGTGCTTTACAGCCCTTTCTAAGCAGTTTACAGAGTCAGCATATTGCCATCAGCAATCTGAGTCCTCATTTTACCCACCTCAGGATGGAAGGCTGAGTCAACCTTGAACCGGTGAGACTCAAACTGCCAAACTGCAGTCAGCCAGCAGTCAGCAGAAGTAGCCTGCAGTACTCTATTCTAATCATATTATTGCATATGAATATGCATGGGTGTGCACATGTTTTCAAAAGAGCAAAAGCAGCCATAAGGTTGAGAATGAAAGGAATAGAAAAAAGAGAACATGAGTCAGTCATGAAGTGTACAGATGGATTATGTAATACCCATTGAGTAAGAGAGAATTCAATGGCCATTAGGTACTAATTGGTCAACTCTATGTAAGGAACATACAGTATTTCCCAATTGGAGAGAAAGGAGATCTTTACCTTTTATTACACTAAGTCTCATTATACAGTCTTAAAAGTTTCAATAAACTATTTGCACAAGAAACCTGTACAGAGACATGTAAACAGTAGCCAAGATTATTGCTATAACAAACCATGAAACATATAAGACAAATTTAGTTGAATTTATGTTCTATTAAACTCAATCATGTCAACTTAGTGCTATGACAAAGCTTATATCTATACAACTTTTATACAGCATATAACTACAGCACATTTTATATCTATCTATTATAATTATATATAATTATATAATTATGAGGCCCAAACACCATCATTTGACTCTATAAATCTGTATTATTGGTAGATCAATTAGCATTTTGCAGGACTGTCAAAAAAATTGGAGGAACTGTCAAATAACTAGGAAGAATGTTTTAGTTATGAAAGAAAAAAAAACAAAGGATTTGTCCAAATGCAAACATTCAATGGTTTGCTTATACAACTGACATGCAAGTTGCAAAGCTTCTATTTCCTAAACAGAATACTGTATTCAGTTTTTTTCCAGTTAAGTAAGCTCACTGTCATTTTATTTCTTTTAGTGCAGAGAAGGATAGCATCTGAAAGGCCAAAGGCCACAATTCAGCCTCTGTAATAGAGGGAGAATTCTTATAACAATGTAATATTGCTGGGAAAAGTTGAATTAATTATAAAGGTCACCTAATTTGGGGAGAGCACATATTTGGCACTGGCAGGTTAAGGGTGGCAATGAATGTAGGAGGCTCCCATAAGAGAAACTGATGTCAATCTCAACCTTAACTCTCATGAGTTTTGGATAACTACCTGAATTTGTGTTGCTGAAAGTCCACTATCTTGACACAAAATTTACACAGCCAACCTTCTACACCAGCGGTTCTCAACCTGTGGGTCACGACCCCTTTGGGGGTTGAACCCCAAGACATATTTTTGATGGTCTTGGGAACTGAGAAACCTGCCAGTGTTTGGGGCCAGGGGAATGGCAGCGATGGTGGCGGGGGCTGCTGCTTTGTGAAAGGGAGGGGCTACCTGACAGGAGCAGCAGTGCAAAGACAGCCAGCGCCCAGCCAATTGTGACACAAGAAGCACTGGTGGGCGGATTGGACGGCTGCGCTTGACGAGTGAAGTGGGGAGAATGGAGCGCCCAAGCACCAGCGAGGCAGCACCTTGAGAGGTGGCTGGGCTCGGCTCGGTCTCCCAGCGGCAAGGGGAGGGGACGCTGGGAAAAAGGAGCCAAGAACCAAGGTGGGAAGGATGGCGACGATGTCCCTTCAGTCTGCAGCCTCCTCCTCCTCGGACACTCAGAGCTTCACACGGGCGCTCTGCAGCAGCTGGCTCCAGACGTTCAGATTTTCCCTTTTCTGTAAAAACTTCTGTCCATTCACAAGGAGACCTGCCTTCATTTCCTTCCCGCGATATCTATGAATGAATGAGAGGATTCCAGGAGTTTAGGGGCAGAGGAGAAAAAAGATAGCCATCACAAAACATCTTCAGCAGCCACTTTGAAAAAAAATAAAGCACTAAACCTTTTTAGTTTTAAGTTTTAAGCTTCCATGCTTAGAATAGAATGGAATGGAATAGAAAAATGGAATGGAATGGGAATGAGAATAGGAAAATAGAATGGGAATAGGAATGAAATAGGAATAGAATAGAATAGAATGAAATTGGAATAGAATGAAATAGAAATGTTTATTGGTGAAGTGTGATAAGACACACAAGGAATTTGTCTCCACTGCACCAAATCATAATGTACAGATAAACAGCAAGTAATAGGTCATAGGTCATAATAATAGTTACAATCATTAGTTACAAACAACAATTGATAAACCATAAAGAACCAGTAGGACAAGATGAAAAATAGGAGGGGATATCCAACCTAGTACTGTATTTCTCTTTGACAAATTTTTTTTTTTCCTCTCCATTTTATTTTTATTTTGTTACCAACTGAAATGTTTCATGGACTTTTTGTAACAAGGTTAGAGGTTATATTATATTATGTATATTATTTTCATTAGCAAACCATTTCACAATATATAATTACATATTATTTTTGTGCTTAATCACTATGCTTTAATTATGTTCAATTTGTAATAATGAAAATACATTCTGCCAGTGACGTGCGGTGAGCTTCATGGCTGGTGAGGCAAGCGTGAAAGCCCCGCCGATGCCCCGACGCCACATCCAGCATAGAGTGGGACCAGGACCGCTCTATGGCGGATGCGGCGCCGGGACTTTAAAGTCCTGCTGCCGGTGCCTGCCACCACTTTAAAGCCCTGTTGCCGTGGCAGGGCCCCGGCGGCAGGGCTTTACAGTCCCGGCACTGTCCGCCATAGAGTGGAACCGGGACCCGCTCTATGGCAGATGCGGCGCCGGGACTTTAAAGTCCTGCAGCCGGTGCCTGCCGCCACTTTAAAGCCCTGCTGCTGGGGCCTGAGCGGCCATGATTCTCCCCTCCCCACCCAGCCAGCTCACCCAGCCCATTCCTCCCCCCCCACCACTGTGTCCAACAGGCCAGGTGTCTCGTGTTTATGGCGGACATAAATGCGAGACGCCTGGCCTGTTGGACACAGCGACAAGAACGTCCTTGCCGCTGCCGTGTTCCACCGCCTCGCCCCCCGAAAGAAACACATGCACATAGACAAATTCCTCACAAAAAATTCCAAATTAAATTATCATTTTGAATCCCCCCCCTCCCTCTGTCCGATCCACATACCTTTTCCAGCTGTGGATTTCAACTCTCCTCTTGTCTGCCTGCCATGATGAAAATTAAATAAAAAAGCAACTTACTTAGGCAAGGCTGCCAAGGCATGATTTGCTGCTCCCAAGATCAGGAGGCGGGAGAATCACGTGCCTCTTTTGCATAAGGAATTTTTCGCCTTTTAACTCTTGCGTAACTCTGAGCAAGGGTTAAAAGGTGAAAAATTCCTTATGCAAAGGAGGCCCATAGTTCTCTCACCTCCCCCTACAGTTAGCACTAAGCAGACTCAGAGTCACTGTCACTCTAGAGTCTGGCAGCAACTACCTTAGCCTTTTTAATTATTTTAAAATTTCTTTTCTTTTCCTCATGACCCACCTCCCCTGCCTCCCCTGACTGCACGTCCCTGCATCCTGCATATCAGATATTTATATTACGATTCATAACAGTAGCAAAATTACAGTTATGAAGTAGCAATGAAAATAATTTTATGGTTGGGGTCACCACAACATGAGGAACTGTATTAAAGGGTCGCGGCTTTGGAAAGGTTGAGAATCATCTACACCATATTCATGCAATCACATCTTAGTCACTAAATTAAAAACTATGCAATATCTTTTCACACATACATTTCTCAATGCCTGTTGAACAGTAGAAATCGTGCTCCTGCCTGGTTAAAAGATGCCCTGCATTTGACAGTTTTTGTACCCTTTTGTTGGACACCTTTCCAGGCACCCTTGAAAAACTAATCCAGAACTATATCATCATGCACTTTTTTGCATTTATACTTATCTTCCAAACATCAAGCAGAGATGCATCTTTTACAGCCATGAGGCAGATCTCTGACTTCCATGGAAAATGCCAGTATGCCACTAATTAAAGGCTGCTTGTTTATCATAGAGGAAATGGCCATTGTTTGTCTTGGAACATTAAAGCAGGACTTAGGAGACCAATATTTAGAACAGAAACACTCCTTTCCCGTCAATAGGTCAGGTAATGGTTGATTTAGGGGAAAAGGTCCTCACTTTCTTCACTAGTAATCTTCGCAATGAAAACCCACCACATTGATAAGCACACAATCAAAACACTGTTTTGCTACTAAACATAAAGGATGCCTACACATTAGAGTTTCACCATCAGTGGCACAAGCAGTGTATGTACATTCCCGTGTTATCAATAACTTAAAGGAGCCTTTTAAAATTCATCAATGTTATCTTATCCAGTAGAACCATTTTTCTAATTTGCGGGTGGCTTTTTTCTTTTCTCATTTTGAGAAATGCTTTTTTAATCTTAGACAGGCTTTTAAGACCTATGGCAGGACATAATACACCAGCAGGCTTCGGCACGCTAAAGTCAGGAAAATTTTCATTAACTCTGTGTTTGAAAGAAACAGATTATTCTTCCAGTTATAGGTAAAGGTAAAGGTTCCCCTTGCATATATGTGTTAGTCGTTCCCAACTCTAGAGGGTGGTGCTCATCTCCGTTTCAAAGCCGAAAAGCCAGCGCTGTCCAAAGACATCTCCGGGTCATGTGACTGGCATGATGCCAAAGGCACGTGGAACGCTGTTATCTTCCCACCAGAGGTGGGTTCCTACAAGTTCGGACCAGTTTGGTTGTCTGTAGCTGCCGTCATCTTTTTTTGCTTCTGGGCATGTGCGCAAGCAATTTTTGTATTTGCATCAAGCACACATGCATCAAGCGTGCGCATAAAGTGCGCCCCTGAGCAAACCGTAAGTAACAGAAGCTGGATCTACCCCTGCTTCCCACCAAGGTGGGCCCTATTTTTCTACTTGCATTTTTTACATGCTTTCAAACTGCTAGGTTGGTAGAAACTGAGACAAGTAACGGGAGTTCACTCCATTACGTGGTGCTAGGGATTCAAACTGTCAAACTGCTGACCTTTCTGATTGACAAGCTCAGCGTCTTAGCCACTGAGACACCACGTCCCTTCTTCCAGTTATATTTACCACAAAACAACTTTTCTTCATGCATTGAAATTGGTTCCCCCGCTTATCCTGTCTATACTAATAGCTCATCTATTGATCATGCATGCAGCTTCACAAATAGTTAAACATGACTTCTATCTATGTGAATCTCACCTGCCTGCTTACAAGTCTAAGGTTGTTAAATTAAATTAGCCCACTTCCATCTGCCCATTCATTCTGAGTTGTCCTTTCCAGCAAAATATAAAAAAGTTAATTTGTGAACTTGTTAGTTTAGTGTACAACAAAAATTGTATAATAAAAACCAACCCAATATAATATTTTAGTCTTTGCAGCTGGCTAAGAACTTAAATGTTACATTTTATTATTATTTTTCTCTCTCAGTTTACACTAGTGTGCCAGTTATCTCGTCCCTTTAATCCACTGGCTGTCGCGTTGAAGTTAATTGCATCTTATTTAGATTATTGACTTTCTTTGGTACAGCATTTGTCCACACCAATATAAACTTATCTCTGTCCTCAGTTCTTTTATTTTTATTTTCATTCTTTGTCATTAAATATGGTCTCTATTCACATTGTACCAAAAAGAGAATGCAAGACACAAAGTTTTTATTCTTGATTTTGTGTGGTTAAATCATAATTATGGATCTAAATATAAATATAGATTTAATTCTATATTAGTCCCACCATATATCTGGTCACCCTTTTGAATTAAAGGAGACCAGGTGTGGGATAGTTTGTTTCAGAGGTGGGTTCCTACCGGTTCGCACTGGTTGGGTAGAACCGGTTCATCAAATCTACCAAACCGGGTAGAAGAGGTTCCACTGGTGGACTTGGAAGTAAGTTCCGGAATGCCTGCCCCAGCCCTGTCACTCGCTCACCCTGCCCATTCTGTTGCAGCTCGCTTGCTCCCCCGCTAAACTAGTCCAGCCCGCCACTCACTGATTGGTTGGAGTCCAGCCAATCAATGAGCAGGCTGGAGTTGACCTGCCTGTCTCTAACATCCGTTTAAAAGTGCTTGCTGATTAGGTCCTCCCTTCATTTTGTTTCGCTTCGCTTCACCTTCCAGCAGCTTGCTGCTTCCCTCAGGTAAGCAAGTAAGCACAAGGGGAGGCGGGGGCAGAGGCAGGAGGCTAGCTTATGCCAGCTCGTGGCTTTCACAAGGGAAGGCCTTCAGGCCTTGCCTCGTGAAAGCCGCGAGCTGGCACACGCTGCGTGGCCAAAAGGGGGTGGGCGGCGGCGGTGGCAAAGGGAGGCTAGTTTACGCCAGCTCATGGCTTTCATGAGGGAATGTCTTCAGGCTTGCCTCACAAAAGCCTCAAGCTGGCATACGCCACAGGGCCAAAAGGGGGTGGGCGGCGGTGGTGGTGGCGGGAGGCTAGCTTATGCCAGGCCTTGCCTTGCAAAAGCCACAAGCACCATGGTGTATGCCACATGGCTGAAATGGGGTTTCCTGCTACCCCACCCCCAATCTCCAGCCTTGCCAGGCTGGCTAAGCCTGCCAGGCGGTGGGCCTAGCTGACCTGGTTGTCCCTTGTCCCTTCAGTCCAGCTTACCTGCTGCCTCGTCGCCTGCCTGCTCCCTGCTGCATCCATTGCATCGGAGAGCTGCTGATTCTGCCTGCTGGTAAGTGACCCGTTTTTTTTTCTTTTATGCTTTTAATGTTTTTTTAAATAATATTTTATTTATTGTGTATAGAATTTTTTAAAATCATTTTATTTAAAAGTATTGAGTATAGAATTTTTTTAAATGGTTTATTTCAATTTATTGTGTGTATATTCTTTTTTTAAATTAGACTATTTAACAATAAATTAAAATAAACCATTTAAAAAAATTCTATACTCAATACTTTTAAATGTATTGTGTATAGAATTTTTTAAAATTGTTTTATTTAAAAGTATTGAGTATAGAATTTTTAAAATGGTTTATTTCAATTTATTGTGTGTAGAATACTTTTAACTGGTTTTATTTTAAATTATTGTGTGTGGAATAGTTTGAAATGGTTTCATTTTAAATTATTATTGGTAGAATCTTTTTTTAAATTATGTTAGACTATTTTAAAAAATATTCTATCAACAATAAATTAAAATAAACCATTTAAAAAATTCTGTACTCAATACATTTAAAAGTATTGTGTATAGAGTATTTTTAAATGGTTTTATTGTAATTTATTGTGTATAGAATATTTTTAAATGGTTTCATTGTAATTTATTATGTATAGAATATTTTTAATGGTTTTTAAGGATTTTTTTTATTACTTATAGAATATTTTAAAATTATTTTTAGGGAATTTTTATTTATTTATTGTTTATAGAATATGTTTATTACAAGAAATGTTATTTCTTTTTTGCAAATATTTTATTTGTGATGCAATATGTTGCTTTTAAGTGTGCAGGTTCGTGCATGGTTTATGTGTCTCAAAGTGGCTGCTTTTCTATGGGCAGGCCAGGTTGGTGCAAGGCAGCTTTGCCAGATTTTGTGTGTTTCTGTGTGAAACCTAGTTGTTTAGGTAATTGTGAGGTGGTTGCAGTTTCTGTGAGCTTCCTGGCACTGTCCTTCCCACAATGCCTTGATGGTTTTTATTCCAGTAGCTTTGTCTTTCCTGTCCTTAGGGTTAGGGAAAAAAACTGGTTTCGTCTGCAGTCTTGGGGGGCGGAATTGTTATTTTTTGGTGTTTTCCTGCCACTGTCATAGTTTGTGTGTGTAGTGTGTAATGTCCCACAGTTATCTACACATTAATAATGATCAAGTACCAAAAATATTTCCTTATACATTTTAGTGACCTTTCCTTACATAATTGGTGTATGCTTCATATTTTTAGATTTCTAATTTCTGTTTCTGTTAGTTAGCAATTGATAAAACAAATCTCACGTGAAAAAGTATTCAAAGCCTTCTTGATTTTAATTGTCAATTTATTCATTCCTGCACATTCTAATATTTATTCATTTTCATATCTTTGTTTTTCCACTGTTGTGCAAACATAATTCCAGCAACTGTTAACATGTGTAAAATTAAATATGTATTGTATTCTCTTTGAAATGCCCAACCAAATATTACTGGTTTTAAATCCATATCTTGCTTTACCATTGCTTCTAACTGTGACACAACGAACTCTTGAATAGCTACTTGGTCTGTCCTAAGTACTGAATCTAATTCATGTATTCCTGTTTTTTGAACTGAGGAATAAATTTCAGAAAAAGAAATCTGTATTGCTCTGTGAATCTACATATGACATTCATTCTTGATCTAACTTCTTAGATGAAAAACTATATCTTTCCTGTTTGTTGGGGGACATCCTTCCTGAAAAGACTGTACATTGTTGGATGAAAACAGAGGTCCCTTTTGTTAACTGTCCTCAGCTTACAACCACAATCGAGTCCAATATTGTTTTATTTCTTTTGCAGTTAGTATTATCTAACAGGATGAAGAGGCAACAGAGTATGACCGCTAGGACAGTCATCTTTCCTATGTAAGTAGCTGTTTTATTGCTTTGTGTGCTGGTTTCATCCTTAATATAGTAGTGCAAGCAATTAAAGTCTTCCTTTCTGTATCTCTTTGTGCAGGCCATTCATTGGAGCAAGGTGGTCAATGGGTGACTTCAACACACAAAAGGACAGTAATCTTCCTTTTCTATTATTTTGTGTGCTGGTTTCATCCTAATGCAGTGCATGCAATGAAAGAGTTCATTTCTGTGTCTCTTCTTTGTGCAGGCCATTCATTGGAATCAGTGATATTGAAGACTGGCAAGGACAGTCATCTTCCTTCTGTAAGTAGCTCTTTTTATTGTTTTGTGTACTTATTTTAATCTTATTTAAGTAGTAAGTACACAAAATAATAAATTTCCTTTTTATATCTTTTTGTAGATCATCCATTGGGGCAAAGAACTCAGTGACATTGTCTTGGCCACTCCCATCTGGGCACATGACTGCCAAGCCACTCCTTCCCGGTCACATGGCCGGCAAGCCACTCCCACAAAGCAGGCCACACCTACAGAAGAGGTTCCAAAAATTTTTGAAACCCACCACTGGTTTGCTTCCAAACAGCTTCTTCTCTGCTGCTGCTGCTGCTGATCACACAGTGCTCTTCGGTTTAAGGAACTCCAATAAATGAGACTGAAAAGATGTCTAGAACAATGGTGGCAGAAGACATCTGGAATTAAGCTCCAATTTGTGTTTATTCACCCAGACCTTCATAGCCTCCAGAGCTGTGATGGCGCACCTATGGCATGTGGGCCACAAGTGGCATGCAGAGCCCTTTCTGAGGACACATGAGCCATCACCCCAGCTCCGCTCCACAACATCCTGTGATCTAACTCATTGTGGCAATTTCATGTTTATCCTCCACCTCAGATTACACAAAAGCCAAAATAAATAGACTATTCTTATACTGTTTTTTTCTTTTCATTCTCAGTATGTCCATCTTACGCTCAAGACATATATTTATGTCCTCTACAATGGAAAGATGTTTATATCTCATAGTTCTCAGTTCTTAAAGGCCAACCTCACTATAGGCAATAAACACTCCAAATCTGATGCCTTCCTGTTCTGTTGAACACATTCCTTCTATCTCTAGCCAACATAGCTAATGACTAACGATAACAATATTGACTAGAAACATGGGAGTTGATATCCAATCTAGCTAGAGGACACTGGGTAGAAGACCAGAAAGCCAAAGAAAATGGAAGAATAATTATACATGCACGCTTCATGACGTAAACTTTTAAATTGCAAAACTCTGGCCATTTTTATCACAAAGAACTGGTTCAACCATATACAGGAGGTTTAGATATAGTCCCTAGTATTCTTAACTGGAGCCAATAAGTAAAAGGTTAGAAGCAGCAGCATGTTGCATAAATCAAAGCTAGTCCAGATCTACCCTGTCTAAGCAAAGATAACTTTATCACAGCTTATTAATGGAAATAGAGGTGTGCTTTTAAATGTGGAAATTTAAGATAGGGTATGATGGAAGAATTCTACTACACAAAATAAACACAGGCTTCTAGGATGCCTTTATTAATGACTGCATTAAGCAGAGTAACCCAATTATGTTATACCAAATCACTACCTTCCCAGATCCTATATCTCTGTCCAGTGCTCACTTGACGTCCTTAGAGCAAAGGTGGGTGAATTCCTACTGGTTAAGAGCCATACCTTTTTTTTTTAATCTCTGAGTTTCAGGGGCAGAGTTGGTAGGTCCATGACCCAAAATGAGTGGGTTTTAGGATATCTGGAATTTTAAAACAAAAAGTTAAAATCCACATACATACACAATCCTAAACGGAGCATTATATATTGAAACAATATTAAAAGACCATAATTGTTTTAGATATAAATGATAATTTGGCACTGAAAAGTATACCAGCAACTTGAGGAGGAACCAATAAACCATAGGCAAGCATCCCAGAATTTCTGGGACATGTAGGATGTCCTGCCTTAAAGAAACAGCGCTCACTTTTATTGGCTGAGAGATCAAAAGCAGAAGAAACAAGAAAGGGTACTTTAGATATTCTTTATTTATTTATTAAACTTACATATTATCCATGTCACCAAAGGAAACTCTAGGCAGCTACATCTTCCAGGTCAAAATTAGGAGAAGCTTTTGCTGTGATGGTGGTTTGAGCCAAGATAATATTTTTATGTGACATTGATTTCTTGTCTGCATCTAAAAGTTAATGCGGGAACTTGTTAGGAGAGTACAAAAAAGGAACTAGTTTGACTGAAGCAATTACCCTGTGATTCAACTAACCTCATTATCAACCACAAGAATAATAACCGTGTAACCTGTATTAACACCATTGAGGATTATTCAGTATTATGTAATCTGTGCACATATATCACCTTTGAATCTTTTCAGAAAGAGGTGGAATTTCCTGGTATTAGATTGCATCTCTGTGACTCACAACATATGGGCATTGCTTGGCCTTTATTTGTATATAGTATTTCTTACAGGAAATATCTGAAATGTGTTTAATTTAAAACTGTTCATTCACATTCTGCTTACGTACATGGGTGGCTGTAATTTCCCAATATTTCCCTTTATGCACCAACATTCAAGCATGTAATTTATAGACATACATTTTGCTAGGTCAGAATCTGTATAAATCTTGTGCTCAACTTTGAATTTTTTTCCCCTGCTTCCTTTTTCCCCCCAAAGAATGTGGATCCATTTATCTTAGCTCTATTTATGACTGGTGAAGGCATTTTGCGTCAAACATCAAAAGAACATTCTCATGTAATGCAGAAAGCCACAAGTACTACTTTGAAAATAATTTCAGCGGTAGCGATAACCCCACCCCCATTCCCCAGCTACACATGTAAGCAATAATTTTGTTTAGGAGACATGTGGGACAGGCTTCACAATTTGCTTCCAGTGACCTTGTACTAGTTTTATCTCCAGCACGTTCCATCTGAGTATTTTAGCCTTCACTATTACTCTTGGGAATCAATATTTTTGAGCCAGGTCTATTGGGGTATAGAGCATGTATGTAGAACCATGCATGAAAAAAGTTCCATAATTTCATAAACTTGGATTGCACGAAATTATACGAAACACTTGCCATTTCCGTGATGATTACTTTCATGTGAATAATCAACACTAGTTCAATTATTCACTTCATGAGAAGAACCACTTCTTTACTAATAAATGGTGAAAATAAGATCTAGACATAATGCTGTGTAAATAAGTGTATATTCCTGAGAAGAGTTAAAGGAGGCGTGGTGGCCTTTAACTATTGTGTGAACTTAGACAGCTTGGTTCCCAAAGCATGAGTGTAATTGGCAACTTTATTAATAGGCCTTAAGAAAATTCTGCTTGAGATGGTGGCCTTTCTAACTGCACACAAAATGCACTGATCTGAAGGAGAAAATAAACCATTATGAAGATAGACAAAGCTTTTTAAGCAGATATTTATAAATTTAGTGCTTTATGACTAGCAGAAATTAGTGTTTGATTATGCTTAACTTCCATACCATTGCAATTTGTACATGCCACATATCCTTTTTTTATTTCCTGTAAAGATTTTTGATAAACTATTGAACAGTAACTGTTAATCAAAGTTTGCAGAACTATTGCAGCAATCTAAACACAAAGTCTGATTGTGTTTCCAAACTGGCACGGCTAGAAAGAAATTCAACTGTTGAGCATACTCTGAGCAGATACTCACTTGGCTCAGAACTACTCAGGCTTATAAGGCTAATCATAGTTTTAACACATTAAAGTAAGCAATAGTTGATCTAGCTGCCATTTGATTGCATTGGGCCAAGGTAGCATTCCAGGCCCTGTAATGTGTAATTACAAGTAAATTTCATTTGCATTATCCCCCATTAGTTATTACTGGAAGATAGAGACAAAAAGGAAACAGTTTTTGGCATGACCTGCATTGAAAGGAAATATTGCAACTTCAGACAGGACTTCAGGATGGCACTTCAAGTTGCTTAAAACAGTAAGAGTAGGGAGGCATATGTTTTCTGCTTTATGTATAAGTAGCTGGGAAATGTATTTTTGAACATAGACAGAACTTTGATTTTCTAAATATTGTTTCATAAAGCAAGGATCATGCTAAAATGATTCTTGAAATTTAGGTTTGACTGATTAACTTTATTGTCTTGGGTGAAAAGTATAAATTAATCTGATTTCAAATGCAGAATCAGACTTTGGATGGTGCCCTTCCTTGTGTAAAGCCTGTACAACTATCCCATTGGTTCCTCAAAGACTCCTGTTGATTACTGTATGCTTTCATTTTAATGCCCATGTATGTTCTCTCATTTCATTATATACTATACAGGCTACCTAAAACAGTGCTTCTCAATGTCAGCAATTTAGGGTGTATGATTTTAACTCCCAGAATTTTCCAGCCAGCATGAGTTCTGGAAATTGAAATGCATGCATCTTAAAGTTGTTGAGATTAAGAAACACTGATCTAGACCGGAAAATATTAACATGAGATAACCAATATGGGAAGTATATAAAGCAAGTGATTAATTCCGTATGGTGTATAGGTCCAATTCTGTTGTTGCCGCCATAAAAAAGAGACACAATTCCTTCAATAGAGACTGAAACAGGTTTGGTTCAAGTCCTTTATCTTTATTACTGCTGATAATCAACAATTTAATATGCAAGCAATATGACTTAGCCAAGATAGGTATTCTTAATGCTTATTTGCAAACTTCCAACATTTCTAGGAATGGATTAAATTATTTCCACATTTTAATGATTACAAGTAGTCCTTTATTTTACAACTACAATTGGCACCCGAATTTCTGTTGCTAAACAAGGCAGTTAAATGAGTCACACCCAATTTGACAACCATTTTTGCCATGATTGTTAAGAATACTGCATTTTTTAAGCAAACCCAGCTTCCTCCATTGACTTTGTTTATTGGAAGCTGACTGGGAAGGGTGCAAATAGTGGGCATGTGACTATGGGGCACTGCAACTATCATAAATCATGCTAGTTGTCAAGCACCTGAATTTGAATCAAGTGATTGTGAGGATGCTGCAATGGTCGTAAGCAGTGGTGGGATTCAGGTATGTCGCACCACTTCGGGAGAATCGGTTGTTAACTTTCTGAGCAGTTTGGTGAACTGGTTGTTGGAAGAAATCATTAGGGCAGAAAACCAGTTGTTAAATGATTTGAATCCCACCACTGGTTGTAAGCACAAAGATAGGTTGTAAATCACTTTTATCAGTGCCATTGTAACTTTGAATAGCCATTAAATGAATGGTTGTAAATCAAGAACTACCTGCAATCCATTTGAGACTAGAAGTTGGTGCATGCAGTATCCAGTTTTCATCAGTGTGTGTGTGTGTGTGTGTCCATGCACATACACAGACACACATTAATTGAAGAGAAATATTTTCTTTCTCAAAACATGCTAAATCAAAGTGAAAAAGAAAAAAGAAATAGATGTTTCTATTGTATGTTAGATACTTGATGAAGCATACAAATCAGTTTTATGTATGTATATATTTATTTATTTACTAAATTTATTTGCCACAATCTCGCTACAAGGCGACTCTGGGAAGCTTATAAAATTAAAAGCAAAAAACAATACAATATATATAGCAATAAAATTATAAATTAAGCTAAAAACATGGAGAGAGAGGGAAGTGCAGAGAGTGAGGTGGGATTCAACCACCTCCAGCGTGGCATTCCCTGTTGAGGGACAAGCCCGGTTTTCAGGCTCTTACAGAAGGTCAAGAGGCTGGGTGCAGATCTCACCCTAGGAGATGAGATGTTCCAAAGGACAGGAGTCACGGCAAAGAAAGCTCTTCTCCTGAACTCTGCCTGCAAAATCCCTTGATTGATGGGATCTGCAGCATGCCTCCTCTACCAGTTTGAGTGGGGAGGGCTTTCCCATTGGATTATATGGAAATATATTGCACTGCATTCACTGGATCTTATTTTCAAGTAAAAATGTACACATTGGTAATCTCTGCAATGCAGAAAAGGTAGCAAGTCTAGCAGGAACAATTTGACATTGTTAAAATTGACCAAAAATTGTCACAATATCTTATTTACCACATTTCATTATGCAAGCTTGAAATTCCACCGATTCCACCTGGCTCTATAATGGATAAAGATAAATAATGCTCCACATGGAATTTTGCCAGGTTGAAGAAAAGGCAAATCCCAATAAATGTTATCCTCATCTTGGCTTCCTGGATTAAATAGTAAAAGCAAGATTAGCGACGCCTCAAATTTACTATCACTTCGTCTCCCATTTCCCATATGCTCTCATAAAAGATGTTTATAGCAGTTTGTACATGTGCCAGAAGTTGTGATGGGTGGCAGCTAAGTACAATATACTATCCCTCTATATTGTTATAAGTTTCCCTTTATGAATGATGTATGCAAATAACCACAGCAAATAACTTTCCAACAAGCGTCATTTTGATGTATCTAGCTCCAATGTGTTCTCTTACGAAAGTCAAATATTACTCCCTCCCTTTTCCTACCAAACGAAAGCTAAAGCACCATATGAATGATGATATTAAAGCCCTTACATATGCCTCCAAAAGGTTAGGTGATCCGGTTAACAGTAACAGTAAAACTAGATCGAATCAGACACAAGTTAGGTGCTTTTTCAAATGACAAGTGGATTGCTTTTTCCTTGAGGAAGAAAATTGCAGTCTAATTGCCTTTTGAAAAAGCACCTTTGGGATTATGACCTGGATGACTGACAATCTCCACAGACATACAGTCCCAAAATAGCTTGTTCATCATGAAGTATTCTGTTCATAAGACTAGAAGTTTGTTAGCAATACAAGAGATTTCATCTACATTTTTAATTCTCTATGTTTTGAATAATATTTGATCTTCACAAAAATAACTAAATAGAGATGGAATAAGTTCTTTCCTACACTCAGGATAATTTTTAATACAATACTTCTCTAATCATCTTTTGAAAACATCCAAGTAATATCATGGGTTTTTTTTTTACTACGTGACTCTCTACAAATGAAATTGGATATAGAAACATCTATTAGGATATAAATCTAATTAAACTAATTGTTGCACGTACCACAATGTTTTCTTTGCCATAGGAGTAACGGAGAATAAAATGTCAACACTTAGAGTTTATTAGCTGAGATCTATTGTTATAACAGAAGTTCATGTTTCGGGCATGTTGTTACTGAGTATAGAGAAAGGAGTTAAAATTTGCAGAGGTCATTTACTCTATTGTCACAATCACATTCTCATAAATTAGTACTTGCTGACCCTCTCCATAGAGACACAGTAACATTCAGGGTAGTCTGCTGCTGAGGGATTTCTAAATGCCTATGGAATTGCATTATGGTGTAGTGAGATGGCAATACAATTATTCCTAGGCATTCTCTTTGGTTTTATGGACCTCAAAATGCTCTCTAGATTTAGCAACATTTTCAGGTGCCAAACAAAACCTGAATACAGGGGACACAAGCCTAATTACAAATTCAAATGTATACATGTGAAAATATTGTGTTGTGTCTACTATTTGGCAGTAAGGCAGATCAAAAAATTATGTCTTTCTGTTTGCATCTTCAAGGTGCTGCCTAGCAGAATTATTTCACATGGTGAAGGGGCTTCTCAGCAGTGATCCTGATATTACAATAATTTGCTACAAAGAATTTGCAAAGAACTTCAAAAGTCAAACAATGTGGGACTTGACACATTGTAATAATGCTGAAGTTCTGGAGCATTATACAGTCATGTTTTTAGGGATTCATTTCAGAAGCCTAAGAATGGAGACAAGATACTTACACCTACCTAACCTACCACATGTATGGCTGGATCTTGAATATTAAGATAATAAAGTACCTGGTTGATAGGGTAGGTGCAGGAAATTGTATCCTCCTCTCTTCATCAGGAGAAGTCACTCATTCTTGGATAAATCAATAATATGGCCTCTTCTGTAGAAGGCCTAACTGATCCCAGAGTAATTTATCAGTGAACTAGCAAGCAGCAATCTCTTATTCAGAAGTGCTATAAAAAAGAATTTACCATATTTTTTGGAGTATAAGACACACCTTTTTCCCTCAAAAAAGTGGGTGAAAATCTGGGTGCATCTTATACACTGAATACAGCATTTTTGGCCTCCCTAATCCCCACCCCCTTTACAAAAATGGCCATGCATAGCCTTTAGGAGGCTTCTAGAGTGATCCTGGGAGCTGGGAGGGGGGGCAAAAATGAGCGAAAAATGGGCTGTGTTTTGCTTGTTTTTCCCCCCCCCCAACTCCCCAGGAGCATTCTATAAGCTTCCTAAAGGCTATGCATGCCCTTTTTTTGACAAAAACGAGCCCGTTTTCATGAAAAATGGGCCGTTTTTGGGAGGTCTGCAGAGTGCAAAAACTTTTTTTTTTAATTTGCCTCTTCAAAATCTTACACTCTGGTGCATTTTATACGCCAAAAATTATGGTAGTTCGAAACATCCCCCATTTACACTTTCAGCAACCAGACCACTTTGCCTCTCACTTTGTTTCCCTCCACAGTGATGCTAAAGCAATAGCAATAACACTTTTATTTATATACCACTTTACAGTGTTTTACAGCCTCTCAAAGCGGTTTTACAGAGTCAGCATACTTGCCGCAACAATTTGGATCCTCATTTTACCGACCTTGGAAGTATGGAAGGCTGAGTCAACCTTGAAGCTGTGTGAGTGTAGTTCAGAAAGGAAATACCTCAAATCACAATCAAAGGGACACAAAACGTCTGAGGCTACAACTTTAAAAGAAAGATTATTGAGAAGGGGAGGGCAAAAGGAGCAGAGAAACACCATCCTACATGCTCCCCTACTATATCTCATAATTTCCACAGCAGTAGTAATAATGGGAGTCTAATATTTTTCTCACTGACACAGTGGTTGTCAGCAGAAGACAATATGCTCCAAGACAAGGGTGTCAAACTCGCAACCCACAGGCCAGATGTGTCATGCGCTGGCCACGTCCATGCACAGTTTAGCCAAGGAGAAAAAAGTTGGGTTATGTCATGTGACACTGCCGTGATAACTTGAGTTTGACACCTCTGTTCCAAGAGATTAAAAAAGAGAATTGTGTTTCTTTTCTCATTCTTATAGCTGTATACATACAGAACAAGTGTTGGATAAATCATTCAGACATTAATTTTATTCCAGAAAAGTTGTATGTAAACTGGGGGGGGGGTGTAGAAGTGGGGAGATTTAAGCAAGACTAGCCAGCATCTCCAATGTCACATAAGCCATGTTAAGTAAGTAGGCTTCAGGGAGCATACATTCTTTTGTGTAAATCCAAACTTCAAGTGAGCACACCATCACTTATATTTTTTAGGTAAAAGTAAAGGTTCCCCTCATACATATGTGCTAGTTGTTCCCAATTCTAGCGGGCAGTGCTCATCTCCGTTTCAAAGCCAAAGAGCCAGCATTGTCCGAAGATCTCTCTGTGGTCATGTGGCCAGCCTGACTAAATGCCGATGGCACACGGAACCCTGTTACCTTCCCACTAAAGGTGGTCCCTATTTTTCTACTTGCATTTATATTTTTTATGGAAACCAAAATAACAACTTGCAACTTACAGAGGAAAGAAGGTGCATTCTACGGCAATTAGCCTGAGAAAGCACTACGGCCATGAAGTATCAGGGGTCTGGAACTGTTTACTACAATCACAATTAATTACTCTGGAACAGATATCTTGAAAAAAAAATCATCTACTGTAGATGGGACAAAGTAATAGTTTCCTCTTTTCCTGCATATTATACTAATGTTATTTTCTTCTGATAAGGCATTTAACTAAATACATCACAGTGGATTTTCATTCCTGAGGCTCTTCTTTTCCAGCTACTATCTGACCTGTCTCATGTACAATGCAACCTGCTCCTGTTCACACCATTTCAGGTGTAGACTGTTCTTCTCCAGTTGTTCCCAAATAGCCACACCCAGCCCAGTGAACCCTGCAGTGACAAGTGTGGAAGGAAGTCATGTTGTCTTTTCACACAGTAGCCAATATAGCATCTCATTGTGGCAGAGCCTGAGCGATTACAGTTTTCGGTCCCACAAAAGCTTCCTTAGAGAAATGCAAATTCCAGCCATCATGCAAATATATATTTTTGGGTGAGCATTTTTGTGAGCTTCAGTCACAGAGGATATAATCTACGTATGTGCAGATATCATTCTTTCACTTATAGCTTTCTTATATTTCTGTTTGTTCTTCTCTATTTTTACTTTTGCAGAAAGGAATATTTGTTTTTCTGCAGAAAGGTGGGAGGAAAATGCAATTTGGAGCAACTGCAAAATGTCAGGTCTAGGAATACTGACAGGAGACAAGACAAGAAGAAAAAAATGGAGGGTGGGTATAAAACCACAGATGATAAATGTTTTCATAGATTCTATTGACCAAAAGGTCTTACCTACTTGCAGATATATTGAGATTATCTTGACTTCAGGTATTAAGACTTTTCTTTCTTTCTTTCTTTCTTTCTTTCTTTCTTTCTTTCTTTCTTCCTTCCTTCCTTCCTTTCTTTCTTCCTTCATTTCTTTCTTTCCCTCCCTCCCTCCCTCTCTCTCTCTCTCTCTCTCTCTCTCTCTCTCTCTCTCATCGGTGTTGACTTCTGATGACTATCTGGGTGAACCTCTGCAGTTGTTTTTGTTTTGCAAGATTTCAGAAGTCTCTTGCCACTGGCTCCTTCCTAGGGTTCAGAGAGATGTATGGCTTGACCTGATTTTACTTTTTCTTTATGAATGTATACCTCAGAATGGTTTCTGCAATCATTTGCATGCAGTAAACAAAAATAAAAAGCTCCTTTTTGCATCAGTTGTTCATTAAATCAAATAGAAACAACAGAATGGAATTATATCTCTATTATAAGCTGGGAAAGAAGCATTTCCAAATGGTGCAAGAATGTTTTCAAGAAATTGGTAGTCTAGGAGCATAGTGTTAATGGTTCATTATAATAACCTTCTGAATAATTATTTTCTATCAGTAACGTTTGGGCTCAAACACAGTAGTTTCTTTGATGCTGCTTCTTTTGGATGTGGCTTTTTCACCACCCAGAGCAATTATTTCTAACTGAAATGTTATCTGTTCCACCATGTTTCTTGGTACTGGATCATGTCCTATATTACCCTCACTTTGCAGGAAACAATTCAGCTTTCTTGCCATTCAATCTAAATAAGGATATTTCCTTGCCTCAACAGAGAAACAGAATGACCTCAAGTTGGAAAAAAAAAAAGTAGGGGTGGGAGTAACTCCTGTCTTCCTGTTGGCTTCCCCATTGAGTTTCCTTGTGAGAAGCAACTGGTGTAAGAAACCTTCCTTCCTCCTTCCCTCTTTCCTTGTTATTTCCTGTCTTCCTTCTTTACTTCCTTCCCTCCCTCCCTTTCTGCCCTCCTTCTTTCCTTCTTCCCCCTCTTGTCCTTTCTTCCCTCCCTCCCTCCTTCCTCCCTCTCTGTTCCTCCTTTCCTTAGCTCAGCATGTAGGAAAGGCAACATGCATATAATAGCTCCGTACTACAATATCATGCTGCTGTCTACTATCAGTCATTTGAGCTTTCTGCTTCACACGGCCTAACAGTAGACCCAGGACAATAGGGCTTGGCAAAAGATGTCCATGTCATCTTGTGACAAATACCACAATGTTACCACAGCTCTGAATGACACCAAAGTCAAACACTGATGCATTCTCCTTCTGCTTCTTTACTTACTATTGACTCAGGGCCCTGTTGGGAGAGCTTATTTCTTTGTCCAAGATGGTACATTTAATCCTATGCAGTGTAATTACATGTTACCCTGTGTTTCAGTGCACTGACAGGAGAAGGGCAGTGATGTAACAAAGAAAAAACGTATTGCTCTTTTAAACCAATTCTTAAATAAAGGAACATGTATAAAGTTTATATTTTCCACCCTGGACCTTCATTTAATACATAAAATAATGTGAATGACTCTCCCTCAAATCCCATTTTATCTTTATAATTAACTTGTGAGGCAACTTAGATGATATGTGCCAATCATGTCATTCTAATCCAATAAACCATAACGGTGGATTAACCCATCATGCCCAACCTAAACCAAATAATGTTATCATTTAATAAACCCAAATATACCCAAGGTCATTTGAAAACTTTTCCGTTTGGAGGAGATTGGAACTCTCTGAGAATCTGAGACAAGTCCAGCATTCTATTCGAGATATGACTTTTACTGAAAGTCTTTTTTTAAAGGTTAAAAACTAAAATAAACTAATATAAGGGGGGGAGAAAAAGTGGGGAAAAAAAGAAAAACTGAAGAAAAACAGAGAAAGAAAAATAATAGAAGCAGTTTTCAATATTCTTCTCTGAAGTTATAAGTGTAATTATACTATAATCTCTCTCTAAAGTTGCATAATACATTTTTATGTAAGCTTTCCTTAAGAGGTTTCCAATCACCAATAAATACAGTACCTTTCCTCTAATCAAAGACGACAAGCTATGCACCTCAACAAGATTTGTCAATTTCACCCACCATTCCTCCATAGTGGGTAGTGTCCAATGAGGAGTTTAGTACCCTAACTATTAGCTAGGGGATTTGGAGATTTGAGGAGTTTGTTTTTTTCTCCTGCACTTATAATAAGACAAACACATCTGTAAATCTTACTGTAAGGTAAAAGTAAAGGTAAAGGTTCCCCTCGCACATATGTGCTAGTCATTCCTGACTCTAGGGGATGGTGCTCATCTCCGTTTCAAAGCCGAACATCCAGCACTGTCCAAAGACATCTCCATGGTCATGTGGCCAGCATGACTAAATGCCAAAGGTGCATGGAACACTGTTACCTTCCCACCAAAGGTGGTTCCTATTTTTCTATTTGCATTTTTACATGCTTTCGAACTGCTAGGTTGGTAGAAGCTGGGACAAGTAACAGGAGCTCACTCCATTACATGGCACTAGGGATTCAAACCGCTGAACTGCCAACCTTTCTGATCAACAAGCTCAGCGTCTTAGCCACTGAGCCACTATGTCCCTTAAATCTTAATGTAGGGGAAGATAATTTACTTACCTGCTATCTTAAATCTGTCTTCCTGAGAAGTCTTCAGTCTCTCATATACCAAAGAATATGCAGCATATTGTTCTAAGCAGGTATATCATTCAATCACAATGCAATCACAACTGAATTTTAAAAAAAGAGGAAAATGTTTTAGAAAAATTCTAGAAAAAAATAATACAAGCTTGTCTTCATTTTCCTTAGTTCCAAATAATAAGTGTACTGTACTTCAGTCTGAATTTTCCCCTATTATAAAACAGACGGATTCTGTCATGAGCTGTCCCATTTTTACATAGGAGCATTTTGCATACTATGTGAATATATATTTGCATATTTAATAATATTGCCTTCTGCAAGCTGAAGTGATATGGGCCATACTGAAGCTTATAAATCTAGTCCTCAGCTTCCAAATACACAGAGCAGATACAATTTACTTTTAAAATGTACAAATACTGGCAGATCCTATTTTTCTAACCAAACTCTTCTACTAATTCCAGTCAATGGATTGTTCCCAAAAACATTATGGCTTCATCAGTTTTTAGATTAATGCTGCAAAGCAAAGGTGCCATAAGGTTTCTAACCTGCTTTCTTAACAGTTCATTGGAAGCCAGTAAAATGTTTGCTCTGTCAATATAAACTTAATCCCAAGTCTACAAACTCTGTGAAAATAGAAAGAAGGATGGGAATAGGGTGCCCTTTATACGGTTTACAACTTCTTACAAAAAAATTATCTTTGAACCAGCAACTCCGATTTATGCTTTGTTTCAGTATAATGTGAATCTGTTGGTGTTGGGTTTCTTAGTTCTAGGATTCATTCAAATTTTAGAATATGAACCCTCAAATTTCATATAATTAAAATTCTGTATATGAATTAATAAACCAGAAACAGCAAGAAACTAAGAAGCTAATTTTGCTAGTTTTATCTTGAGAATTGCTAATACATTTCGCTAGGAGTGCAGAAAACTGTATGTCTGGGAATTGATGTTAAAACAAACAGAATTCTATTATAATGAAAACTGCAGAAATAAAAGCATAATTACTTTTTTAAAATTAATTTTGTTGATGATTATTTTATACAAAAATATAATACATACATACGTGTGTGTGTGTATGTATGACTTTAAAATTCTATAAAATATTAAATATTTTAATTTTAAAAATATATTAAAAAATATTTTTAAAATTTTCATTTTCATGAAAGCACAACTCCTGACTCAGTATCAAGCTATGGCAAAGGTAGTTTTTATATAAACAATGATTCCTCTACTAATTCATCATGATTGCAATATTAGAGAAATCTGCTTTAATACCTCACAAGAGATCAATAAAACCAAACATGTTTTAAATGTAGGAAAAGAGAGAATATAAAAATATTTAAGTAATTACTAATAAAAACATTCAATATTAAAGGAAATAAAAATATATCCTTTTTTAGGTTTCCTTGAATCTTTCTCTTTTTTATTCAATTGTTATCTAGAAATTCCCCTTTTCCTGGAAATTTCACTAATTATGGGCTGAAAAAGAATGTTTCTAGTCCTCTTGTCCCTCAGCTTCAGGTTCTGTTTATTCTGCTATTTTGGAAAGAAGGAAGCTTTTTTCTCCTAAAGGAGGAGTTGGGATAGATCTACCCTTTTCTTAGTTGCCAAAACCTATGCCTGGATGAAAATTCTGTATTAAGAATGTCTAATCCTCTCTGGTATAAAAGCTGGAACCAGGCTATTTTCACAAAACGAACTAATTTTCTGCCCTTTCAGAGTAAAACTCGAATGAAGGCTCTGTTATAATCTTCTCAGTTGGTTTAGGTTTAGGGACTTTAAGGTGATTATAAAAATATTACAATCTTTTAAAGATAGGAAGTGTGTATATTGTACAACTATAATGTTGTAAACATAGGCATCTTGTGTTGGACTTCCTTCTATTAATGTACCATAGGTCTTGAAGAGAAGCTAAGGGAATTACCTCCCTCTTTTTAGCCAAACATAGTGCTGAGGCAACCAACAACAGACAGGACAAAGAAGAGCATAAAACCAAATAAAGACTACCTAAGATGACCTATCCATTTAAATAGTGAAACCCTTTCTGAAAGTTTCCCTTCCCATGGAAGGGCATCAGAGCAGCAAGTAACTGACCTTTGATGATAGAGCTTTCCACCACTGAGAATGGACTGTTCCTCAGTATTTCTGAGAATTGCAGTCATCAGAAAAGGACTCTCTTAAAGTTCAGATAATTTCACATGGAAGAATGTGGTCTTTTGCAAGTTCACTTCCACTTTATTCATGACTGTATATATTATTAAAAACTCTTGGAAGTTTACTCAGAAACAAATTATACCCAGTAAAATTGTTACAATAAGGGAGACAGAATTTCACACAATTAAACATGATCAGAGGTTGGTGACATTATTATGGACCAGGGTCAGCTGTTGTTTCTAAATTCTTTTTGGCAATGAAATAAACCTCACTAATCCAAAGAATATGTAACTAAGATGCATGTCACCATGGCTAAATCTGACCAGAATGGGACAACTTGTTGCGGCCAATTCACCACAGGGCAACTTGCTGCAAGATAATTCAACAAATACAATAGTTAAATTAATTTTGACAGATCTGTGGCCAACAATAAAATAAAGTCAATTCAGAAATACCAGCGTTACAATTATTTTGATGAAGATGTGATCATTAATAACAAAAGTAACTGAATGAAATGATTAATACGGTGTTGATGTCCCACAGTGAGTTGTCCTGCAGCTAGTTGGCCGAGTCAAATTGGCCAATTCACGTTGTCCTAGATCTAAATCTGACAACAATCCAATCCAATTTGGAATGGGAGAAGTTGATACAAGAGCTTTAGCCACTGGCAACTACTGAAACGTGACCTCAGAAATGAATCCATGAATATGCCTAAACTATGATTCTCAGCCTTCAAGCAAACATAGCCCCCTCTAATTCCAATCCATGTTGCCTTTCAACCAACAAGAGCATATCTGCATTTAAAGGATTAAATCCTTTGAGAAATAGCACAGGGATGGATCACAGATTCATTTATACTTATCTAAGATCATCATATCTACTAGAAATTGTGACCTACCATTGTGCCTCCTTATGCACTTTTTTGCTCACTCAATCCCTAGAAAAATTCCTGCAAATAACCATGGTTAGAGCTAGTCTAAAATAGGAATAGATTAGTAACCAAGAAATAGCTAGAGAAGCAATAAGATACTGGATAATTCACTCATATGCAGCTTCAGAAAAAAGTTGGTCATATATGATTACAGGGAATGAGGTATAAGAAGAATATGTTAATAAGATGAAGGAAGATCAGCAAGAGAGGAAGGGAGAATAATATACAATGGAAAAAATGTAATGATTGAGAGAACTAGGTCTTCAAATAAAAAGTAGAAAAATAAAGAAAAAAGGAATATATTCATGCAGAAAGAGCAGGGAATGTATCTCCTAACAAGACTGCATTTTTTTTAATCAAAGGCCTTTTTGAATATGATAGATTAGCTAGATTGAGGCTGATTGCAGAACTATTAATTATGAATATGTCCTTCTCTATTCTCTGACCTGGTTTAATAGTTTTTTTGATATGGTCAGACAACTAATCAATAAAATTTATTGTTGTTGTATCGTTCTTCATGCAGAAGGCAGCTGAGGAAGGGAAGGCAACAGGATTGCAAGGAAAATAAAGAAAAGCACATCACCACATCACCACTGTTATAAGAGGAGAAAGACGAAGCCATGAAGTCATGCAGGATTCAAATGAGACAGGTTCAAATTAACCAATATTGACATATCTTGGCTATTGTAAGAAAATATAAATAATTGATTAGAACATATTTTAACAGAAGTTAAAATGATAACCATATGGAAGTCTTTCATATGGAGGCCTTCTTCATAAGTATTGGGTCAAATAGACAATTATTTGTTCTTTGTTATCCAAATCTTGGATATTTGTTTCATATTTGAACTGAAATTATAACAAGCAGCTGATTAGCTTTCATTGGAAGACAGCTTGAACTTAATCATTTTAAGATTTACGTCACAGCCCAGCCTGCAGCTGTTGAGATTATTGAGGAAACTAACCAGGCCATAATAAACATAGTAGGAAATGGCGCTGATTAGATAGCATGGAAATGTTTTATTGATGCACTTGAAGACGTATTACACCTGCACATTTTCTGGGCAGGGAAGAAAAAAATGTTCTTCGAGGCCAAATCTTGCATTTCAGGTAAAGCAAGGAGAGGAAATAAGTTTCATTTTTTTAACCCAGGGATTTAAAAGTATTTAAAAAATTGTGAACTCTTGAATTTTCAGCATTTCCCCATAAACATGACTAAAATATGATCTGTTCTCCACACATCCTAAAACTAGATAAAGCAAATCCAATTAAACAAATGAGTCAAAAGCATTATGTTGTTCATAGATTTACTGAGAAAAATGATGCAGTTACCATATTTTTTGGACTATAAGATGCACCAAGATTTTAAACAGGTAAAAAATTTTTAAAAAGTTTTTTGCACTCTGCAGGCCTCCCAAACTCTGCATTCCTCATTTTTTGTGAAAAATGGGGCATTCAGAGAGTTTGAGAGTCCTGCAAAGTGGTCCTGAGGCTGCCAGGGCGGGGGGGGGGCAAAAGTGAGTAAAAAACTGCCATTCTTTTGCAAAAACGGGCCCACTTTTGTGTAAAAAAACAGGGCATGCATAGGCTTTGGGAGGCTTGTAGAGAGCTCCGGGGGGGCAAAATAGCCCATTTTTCACTCATTTTTGCCCTCCCCAGTCACCAGGAGCACTTTGCAAGCCTCCCAAAGCCTATGCACATCCATTTTTGTGAAGGGGGTGGAGTTTCGGGAGGCCAAAAATGCTGTATTCACTGTATAGGATGCACCCAGATATTCACCCTCTTTTTTGGGGGGGAAAGGTGCATCTTAAACTCTGAAAAATACGATATATATTTGTGTGTGGCAAAAATATGTGTATCTCCTTGAGGAGCAATAACTGCAACTAAACATTTCCAATAACTGTTGATCAGTCCTGCACATCAGTTTGGAGGCATTTTGGCCCATTCTTCCTTATAGAACAGCTTCAACTCAGGGATGCTAATGGATTCATTTTCTTGGTGATGCCACTTTTATTTTTGGGTGGGTCATTGTCTTGCTATATACAGGCAGTCCTTGACTTACAACAGCTCATTTAATGACTGTTCAAAGTTACAACAGGACTGAAAAAAGTGACACAACCATTTTTCACAGTTATGACCTTTGTGGCAGCCCCATGTTCATGTGATTAAAATTCAGATGCTTGGCAACTGGTTCATAGTTATGAACATTGCTATGTCCCAAGGTCATGGGATCACCTTTTTCAACCTTCTGACAAGCAAAGTCAGTGGGGAAGCCAGATTCACTTAACAAGCGGGTTACTAACTTATCAACTGCAGTTTTTCACTTAAGAACTGTGGCAAAAAAGGTCATAAAATGGGACAAAACTCACTTATCAAATGTCTCACTTAACAACAGAAAAGCTGGGCTCAATTATGGTCATTAGTCAAGGACAACCTTAATTCACTCTGACTTGAGCTCCAGTAAAATTTGATGGTGCAATTCAAAATTCATAGTTCCATCAATGATGCAAGCCATCCTGGTCCAGAGGCAGCAAAGCAGACCCAATTGTCACCATTGTGTTTCACAGATGGGCTAAAGTTCTTATGCTGGAATGCGGTGATTGCCATTTGCCAAATATAATGTTTTTCATTTAGGCCAGGGTGAAATGCTACTGGTTCAAACCGGTAGTAAAAAAAATGCTTTAAAAAAAGTTCGCTGATTGTCACAGCTGATCGTCAGAACTTTAAAAAAAAATTAAAGCATCTTTTACTACTGGTTTGAGTAAATAGGTAGTAAAAATGCTTTAAAAAAGTTTTTTAAAAGGTTTCGACATCAGCTTTGACAATCAGCTGTGCCATGTGATCATAGAAACCTTTAAAAAAAAACTTTTTAAAACATTTTTTTTATTTTGCATTGGGATAGTTTGTTTTTGAGCTCTCTGTGACTCTGTGAGGTTCCTGCTGGTTGCAGAGGCCATTTTGTGTGAAGCCCAGCTGCTTTTGCATTGTGTGTGAGTCAGTTGCATAGCTTTTGTGTAAAGTGTGATAGTTTGTTTTTGAGCTCTCTGTGGCTCTGTGACTCTCTCTACTTGTTGCTCGCCCGGTCACATGGCCAAGCCACGCCAACCAAGCCAGTAGGGAAATTTTTTGAATTCCACCACTGATTTAAGCCAGTAACCTCCTGGCTTATCCTCATAGTCTTTTACAAACTGTAGATAGGCAGCAGTTTTCTTTTTTGGAGAGTCATGACATTCACCAATGCAAGAGAGGCCTTTGAGAAACTCAGACTTCCTGAAATATTGCACATCTTGTTTTTGGTGTGATTTTGGCTGGCTGACAACTCCTGGGAAAGATTCTATTTCTCTTCTTCAAACCATGCAAACCTCAATTTCAACAGACTTTCGATCAATTGAGGTAATTGAAGGACTTTGTTTACAGTCTTTTCACTAGCTGATGCAAATAAAAAGTGACACATATTGCATCAGTTTTATTTTTATTGTAACAGGCAAATTTCATTTGCAGCTTTCAGTATTTCCATTACCCATAATAGATACCCTATGCGAGAAATGGAATTGCTGGCAACTGTTGCAAACTGGAATGAACGTAAAAGCGTTTGTTGCTTAACTGGCCAAGCAACAGAAAGCTTGATTTGGCAAGTCAGTGTAATGTGGGATTAGTTTCTAAAAAGCTATAATCAATTCAGACCTTTATGAGAGATGTGTGAGAGGGGGGAAAAACAATAACCAAATGATCTAAGTTCACCAGGTTCCCAACAATTGTGGAGGATAGCCAGAAATGTCTTGGCAGTGTCATGGTGCTGAATTCTACTAATATTGAATTAAAAAACACCAAGGATTAATCCAGACATAGTTGCAAGTAGATTTATAGAAATGTTTCAATTGTCTATAAGTTTTGGAAGAGAGAATGTTTCTGCCCCCCAGTATTTATACAAGAGGGTTGATGGCAATGCCTTCAATAAGTCTTAATCACCTTTGTAAATAGTTTAGCTGTGTCTGTGTATGGCTTTTTAAACATACAATATGTGCTTAATAAACAGCGTACTGTCTGGTACAGTTGGAATAGGCCCAGCGTCACCCACATGACACTCACGGTGTGCGTGTGCGTGGTACCTGCCTGCAATGCCTCCGCAAGCTTCCGCGATGCTCCAGCTGCTCAGCGGAGCGTTGTGCAGGCGCTGTATGCGCCATGCACGTGCACGGAAGCGCCAAAGACTTAAAGGACAGGTAAGGAGCTCGGGTGGATGGGAGGGCCCTCTGGAGCACCGTACCGGAACAGTACCCGGTGTGCCAGGCAGGCTCCGGTACACCCATACCAGGGTGTACTGAAACCCACCACTGGTCTGGGTCCATTCATTTACACAATAACATTTCTTAAGTTCCTAATTTCTACCCCTGTTATCCAATACATTGATAAAATAAGTCCCAAATTCGAAAATATTCTCTGACTTCTTTTTCTTTTATCTTCACTATTAATCTGTCCATTTCTCCACAGTCCAATATTTTTTAAATTGTATCTTCTTCTATAGGTGTTTCCTCGCTTTTCCAATGTTGTGCAAATACAATTCTTGCTGCAGTTAAAACATGTAATATCAAATATACATTCCTGTTATCATATTTTTCTGATATTATGCCTAACAAAAATAGTTCTGGCTTAAAATCTATATGCTGTCTTAACATTTTTTCTAACTACATATGCATTTTAACCAAACAAAAATTGCTTCTGGTTTAACTACTTTTAGACTGTGTTTAAAAGATGTTATGGAAGAGGAACAGGTTTTATTGGACAAGAATGAGAGTAACCTGAAAGTGAGTTTATTTAAAATGACGTCACAAGAATGATATGGGGAAAGATGCTACTGTGAATGTACAAATGAAACTGGCAGATGTCTTAATAATTAAAATGGATATATAATTGGCAAAACAAAAGAATGACTTATATAACTTTCTTATATTAGATTTATAGATCCAGAGGGTTTTGTGAGAAGGGAGAAATAAAAAATAAAAACATATTCTAGGATATTATTTAAAGATTAAAGATCAAGATTATTCAAAGTAAAAGGAAGAAATATAAAGTGGGTTTGTTGAATAGAAGTTAAAATAGATATATTTCTGGTAACCCTTTAATGGAGTTTTGCTGACTCAAACTGAATGACAAGGTTTTAATGATATGTTGTGAATATAGTGGAAGAGATTATTGCTCTTTAAGATAGAGGGACAAAATTGTTAAAAATGTTTTTAAGGACAGAGGGTGCACTTATTTTTTATATATATTTATTTTCCTTTTACTACATTTTTATTTCTTATTCTTTTTCTATATTTTCTTTTTTTCTCTGTATTTTCTACTTTTCTTTTCATTCTTTTATTTTTTGTAGCTTGAATTAGGGTTTTCCGTTTAACTATAATGTTTAATAAAATCAGCATAAAAAGGTAAAAGCTCCCCTCGCACATATGTGCTAGTCATTCCCGACTCTAGGGGGTGGTGCTCATCTCTGTTTTAAAGCCAAAGAGCCAGCGCTCTCTGAAGACATATCTGTGGTCATGTGGCTGGCATGACTAAACGCCGAAGGTGCATGGAATGCTGTTGCCTTCCCACCAAAGGTGGTTCCTACTTTTCTACTTGCATTTTTATATGCTTTCGAACTGCTAGGTTGGCAGAAGCTGGGACATGTAAGGGGAGCTCACTCCGTTATGTGGTGCTTGGGATTCGAACTGCAGAACTGCCAACCTTTCTGATCGACAAGCTCAGTGTCTTAGCCACTGAGCCACCACATCCCTAAATCAATATAAAAAATAAAATAAAAAACTGTCAGAAAAAAAGTGCTACTTTATTTGCATTAGTGCTATACAACAAACAAATTTGGTGCTTTACTATAGCTAACCTTAGTTGCTATAATGGCGCAGAATCACTTGGACTCATGCTTTACAAATTCTATCAAAGTGAAGCAAGAATCAAGAAAGAAAAGGAGGATGATCACAGGATTAGAAACTATAGAAACTAAGAATTATTGTATAATATGCATTAAATATGTAATAATTTACATAGTTGGGCAACAATCAAATCTAAAATACCTGGAGAATTCTTTAATAAAAAAACTGGTATTTTTTTCCAATTCAATATGAAATATGCTGAATTCAGGTGATGTCTATTTCTATGTAGTAGGTTTTTTAAAATTCTACTACATATCTTTAGCTGGGAAAATACTCATTCCATGATCATTGCTGTTCAAAATGTATATGTCTCCCTCTAGTGGTTATATGAATAGCTGTTAATAGAAGAATGCCTCCTTTACTTCCCTCAATTTTTTAAAACTGAGTTTCTCCTTCAGTCACAATCAACAGTAACTAAAATTAGTCACGTCTGTGCATTTGAATTATGTACAATGGTGTTTACAAGTTATAAATCCTTTTGAATTTTCAAATTTATTTTTCCATAAACATGATCCAAAATGTGATCTGTTTTCCAAACTCGACTTAAAACTAGACAAAGAGAATGCAGTTAAACAAGTGAATCAAAAACATTACATTTGTCCATTGATTTGAGGAAAATGATTAAAAGCTATATATTTATGTGCCAAAAAAGTATTTTGCTTTCAGTAGCTAGCTACCTCTTGGGTAACTATAGTGGAAACTCTGGTCACGACTGCAATCTGTTCCAGGACTTCAGTCAGCACACAATTTGGTTGTGACTGGAAGCAAGACTGACTGCATATGCGCACACAAAAAAAGGTGCAGAAGGGGAAATCGCTGCAGCAGAGAAAATCACTGTGGCTGTGATTGATCGCCAGCCAAGGATTTGTTCATGAACTGAGTGAAACATTTAGCGGATTTTTTGGTTGGCACCTGATTTGGTTGTAGTCACAAGTGTTTGTGATTCAAGGTTCCACTGTACAGTAAACTGCTGATGGGTCCTGTACATTGTCTAGGACTGGGATGGTGAACCTATGGCACGTGCCACAGGTGGCACCCATATCCATTTGTCAGGGCACGCGAGGCGTTGCCCTGTCAGCTGGCCAGCTGAGTTCAGCCTTTTTTAAAGGCATTTTTCGCTCTCCCCAGGTTCCAGCGGCTTTATAGGAGCCTGGGGAGAGCGAAAACAGCCTCCCCCCCTGCAGCCCTCTGGAGGCTTCAGAAGCTTCCCTGAAGCCTCCAGAGTGCAAACAACCAGCCCTATGGGCAAACTGGAAACTCGGGAATGGACTTCCAGTTTGTTCGTATGGTCATTTTTTGCCCTTCGGAGGCTTCAGGGACCTTCCCTGAGAGCATCCAGAGGAGGCAGGAGAGGCTGTTTTCATCCTCCCCAGGTTCCTATAAAGTCTCTGGAGCCTGGGGAGGATGAAAAAAGCATGCATATAAGGGGGGGAGCACCTCTCATGCACGCAAGGGCACTGGGGTGGTTGTGTGTTGCATTATGGGTGTGGCACGCCCACGCACGACCCCCTTGTGCTCCCCCCTTATGCCACGTGAGCCAAAAAAGGTTCGCCATCGCTGATCTAGGAGATATTTTAATTTGTTCGCCTTACAACACAGTTTCAACTGAAGATGGGCTTCTTGTGAGAATAAGATTAAGATCAGGGACTTTGATGTGGGCATCCAAAACTTTACGTTTCTTCTGATTTAACCATTTTGTTGTTGTACAACTTTTATATTTTCTATCATTCTCTTGCTTCCTGATGCACTCTCTCTTGAGCTTCAGTTTTGGATGGATACTCTTGACATTTTGCTGTAAAATTTGCTAGTACAATACAGAATTCATGCGTCCATCAGTGCAAGTCATCCTAGTCTACAGGCTGAAACTATGATACTGCCGCCACCATGTTTCACAGATGGGATACGGTTCTTATGCTGAAATGCAGTGTTTGCCAAGCATGATACTTTTCATTCAAGCTAAAATGTTATATTTGGTTCTCATCTATCCACGGAACATTCCTTCAATAGCTTTCTGGATTTCCCATGTGTTCTTTCACAAAATGTATACAGGCAAATGGTTGTTTTTAGAAAACTGTAACTTTCTCCTTGCAACCCTGCCATACATGCAGTCTTATTGTTCAGTCGTTGTTCAGTTATTCAGTATTATAGGCCTTGCTCTTGGTGTGATCTCGGTTGTTTGAGTGGTGTTGAATTGCCTCCATTTGTGTACAATTTTCCTGACAGTGAACTGATGGAATTCAAACTCTTTGGACATATTTTTGTAACTATTTTCCAGCCTGGTAAACATCAATACCTGTTTTTCAGTAGTCTTCAGAAATGTTTGTTTGAGGCATGCCACACCTCCACTTGTGTTGTGAAGATCAGACTTGATCCTGAATACCCAAAATTCTGTCCTTTGAATAAGACAGGCCTTCCCACAATCATACATGATTTTCAACCCATTAATTGAAACAACTTAGTCTAATTTGCTGTTGAAATGAACTGATAATCCTAGAGCAGGGGTCTCCAACCCCTGGGCCATGGATCAGTACCAGTCCATGGCCTATTATGAACTACGCATACATTTGGAGTGAGTGGCGGGTACGTGAACAAAGCTTCATCTGTAGTTTGCAGCCATTGCAACATCCCTTCAGCTCCACCTCAGATCATCAGGCATTAAATTTGTGACCCCTACTATAAACTGTGCATGTGAGGGATCTAGGTTGTGCATTCCTCCTCCTGCCCCTCTGGTCCATAAAAAAATTGCCCTCTACAAAGCCAGTCCCTGGTGCCAAAAAGGTCGGGGATTGCTATACAAGAATTTCAGATAGTACATTTCTCCACAAAATCTATGTAGCTTTGGACCATTTTCCTTAATAAATCAATGAACAAGTATAATGTTTTTGGTTCATTTGCTTAATTGGTTTCTTTGTGTATTTTTAGGCTGCAGAACAGATCACATATGCAGAAATATTTAAAATTCCAAAGCACCACTATGCATGTATGCAAGTACACAATATATCTGATAACCAAGATGTGTTTAAATAGTAGACTTGGCACCATCACAGTCATTTTACTTAGATCTACAGTGTTTCACAATTATCAATCATACATCAAAAAGACTTAGTTAATAGATCCATGACATGCAGGGAAATTGGTTTTTAATTGGGGTCAGCTTTTGACAAAAATATTGATAATTGAAATTTCATCATCACAGCAGAAACAAGAAGGAGAATAAGGTTAGATAATGATCACTAATTGTGATTCAACAATCACATCAGACATTCAATCATTTACCTATAAATTATACATGCATGTCATCCTTATGTTGGATCTCCTAAGCAACCTTCTATTGATTATCTCTTTCACCATCATTTTCTCTTCCACAATATACAAAAATATACTTTTTAAACTAGATTTTTAAAACCAGAATTACAATTGTTACAGAGGCACGCAAGACCAGGCTTCTGCCTCATTTAGTGCCTACCAGCCATAGTTATGTTGCATAGAAAAACCTATTTTTCCTACAAACCTCGTATTATGCTACTTTCATAAAGCAGGCTGGCAGTTGGAAGTTTGACAGTTGGGTGGGATTTCTAAGTAACAGTCACAAGTGGGTTTGGGAAGCAATGTAATGTTTGTTTAGAATGGTCCAACAAACAAAAGGCATGGCAAGCTAACAATAAAAGTGAAGAGCACTGAAGATATGGATCTTTGAGAACAAAGTGATTCACATTGGCAAAAAGAGGAAATTTAGAAGGTCCTAAAAATGGTTAATTTGAGATTTTTGAAGGGGAAGTAAGACTTTTATGACAAAAACAAAAAACCCTTGCAGGTAAGTCACTCCACTGGGATTTTGGTTATTTCTGGTACTGGACTTGAACTGAAAGTGCTGTTGGATTCATTTTCACATCCCTATATTGCAGTAAGAATGTGCCCCAGGAACCACTTTATGGGATATATTTTTACAATATATTTCTTTCCCAATCCATTACTAATAGTCATAGTTAACATTTTTTGGTCTTAATGTATGGTATCATTTTCTTTGTCCTCTCGACATTATTTTTGCCCTGAACAAAATCTAGCATGGCTCACTAACAATATGGTTGAAGACATGAGTTCGGTTTCTATTTAAAGCTCTCTATATAAAGTCACTCTATATATAAAAATTTGTCTGGCATTCTTTGGAAAGGGGGTTATTCTCATATCCAAAAGTAGCCCTGTTAATTCATCATAAGCATAGAAGAAGGCCACTTCATTCTATACTTCCACACCTGCAACTTGCTAGTTGGTCAACTTAACAGGTTGCTAAACTTGCCTTTCAGAGCATCTGCCTACAATCAGACAACCTGGTCCCACCAAATGTTAGGGAGATCAGTTGCTGGTTATTGGAGGCTTTTTAAATATTTTTTTATCCCCATTTATTATTTTATAAATAAGTCAAGGTGGTGAACATATTTAATACTCCTTCCTCTTCTTTTATTCCCCTACAACAACCCTGTGAAGTGAATTGAGCTGAAAGAGAGTGACTGGCCCAAAGTCATCCAGCTGATTTTGTGCTTAAGGCGGCACTAGAATCAGGGGTGGGTTCCTGCCAGTTCTAACCTCTTCTATAGAAGAGGTTCCACAAATCTACAGTGCTATTTAGAACCGGTTCCAGTTCCCTCCCCCCACCCGTCCTCACATCATCAAGATGGAAGAGCGAGAGGTGGAATTCTGGGAGTTGAAGTCCACAAGTCTTAAAGCTGTCAAGTTTGAACACCCCTGGGGTTTTTTTCTAAAGGATTAGGGGTGCAAGGGTCTTGTAACTCGACAGCTTTAAGACTTGAGTGCTTCAAATGCCAGAGTTTCTGAGTCAACATTTTGGTTGCTAAGCAAGAGCATTGTTAAGTGAGTTTCACCACATTTTACAAGTTGGCCATGGCCACCCAGTCACATGACTGCCAAGCCACTCCCACTTGGTCACATGGCTGGTAAGCCACTCCCACAAAGCAGGCCACGCCTGCAGAAGAGGTTCTAAAAAAATTTGAAACCCACCACTGACTAGAACACATAGTCTCCTGGTTTCCAGCCTGCTGCCTTAACCACTTTTCCTTTGCAGATGCTGCAGGGGAAACAAGGCCATAAATGACTTCGCTTCACTTGCCCCAGATTAAAACTGTAAGGATGGTATCACCTGCCACAATAGGCTTTGGCCATTAGAGCACCAAGATAATGGTGACATTTATTTCTGCTGACTTAAGGACTAAGTGGATTGCACTTCAACATGGACATCTGGCTGTACTCCTAGTGTTCACAATTAAATGAAAACAACACCATGCTATACATTTCTTGCTACAGTATGTCTCAAATGGCAGAATAGGCTGACGGAAAAATAAAGCAAGGTTAGAATCCAAAGAATTATTTAATATAACATGGAAGATTTTGCTGGTCTAGGTCAGTTATGGCCTATAAACTATATAAACTTTTATAATTATAATATTTTAAACAGTTTTAATGGATGAGACTATGTTTTTTCTCTTGGCACTCTGTTTCTTTTCTTGCAATGCTGCCTTTTAATATAAACTAATTATATAGACACTTTTAATATTATGAATATGCATACTTTTGGATTTCATGATCAACTTAATGTAATGGTTTAGTTCTGACTTTTGCTTATTGTGCATGGATCATTTATGAACAAAATAAATCCTACACAATGTAAGCTATAATAATCATTTTCCGTAAAATTGAAATATTACAATGTTTTGGAAGAGTATGAAACACAACTTTAGTACAATGCATAAAGCTAGCAAGTAAAAGATTTTCCATACAAAAAATGATAATGGCTTTCATATTGGAGGCAATTTGAATTCTTACTTGGACATAATGTTAAGTAAATAGCAAGACACTTTATTTACTAGCTTGTTTAATAGATCAGGAATGACACATATCACATAGTATAATGTCAAGATTTGCTTTAATCAAAAAACAAGTAAGGATCAGGACAAAATGATCCTGTCTTACTCATAGATTATTGTTTTCATTTCTGCCAATACTTAAAATTAATGGAACACAAACCAGCACTAAAACAAGACTCTAAATTCAAACAGAGCCATAATTGAACCAAGCTAGCATTTTCAAATGAACAAATTATGGTTTCAAACTGCAGGTAATCCTCAATATACGATCACAAGTGAGCTAAAAAAATTACTAAGCAAGTCAGTTATCGAGTTAAGTGAATCTGGCTTCCCCATTGACTTTGCTGGTTCTGACTTAGAAAAAAGATTTAATATCACTCTTAGCCAAAACCAAACCACTTGTGGATCACCTTGGATTTAGTGCGTGAACTGTGCTATTGCAAATCATTTTGTACATCATCATGACCAGGGGTGGGTTGCTGCCGGTTTTACCACCGGGTCGCAACCTGCGCAGACACTGTTCAGTGTAAATTGTTCTTTGTGCATGCGCAGAACAATTTAGAGTGACCTGCGAATGCACAGTCACTAAAAAACCCAAAAGGGCGGAGCCCAGCAGTAGCGAGGGAACCGGTTCAGGGGCATGGCAGGCCTGGGTTGCTGCCGGTTCTGCGACCCAGGCCTGAATTCCACTACTGGTTCCGCCGAAACGGGCAGAACCGGCAGCAACCCACCTCTAACCATGACATATTTGTGTGTTCTAACCTAAAAATAAGGACTGAAAAGCAATGGGGGTATTTAAATGCTGTGGTTGTATCAGTGGCGAAATTCAATTCTTTTCACTACTGGTTCTGTGGGCATGGCTTGGTGAGTGTGGCAGGGAAAGAATACTGCAAAATCTCCATTCCCACCCCACTCTGGGACCAGCCAGAGGTGGTATTTGTCGGTTCTCCAAACTATTCAAAATTTCCACTACTGGTTCTCCAGAACCTGTCAGAACCTGCTGAATTTCACCCCTGGGTTCTATGTAGTTTCTACATTAAAGCATTTCAGAGTACATCTGAAATCATTAAATTGCTCTGCTCAATAATGTTTCTAATTGCTGTTCGTTTATCCTTTATCATAGGAGTTTAGAAATCTATAAAAACATTCCAATTGCATGAAGGCTTTTGAAAAAAAGATTTAAATGCTGTGATGTGTTTACGCCTATAAAGATCAGAGTAGCACAAGCAATGTTATTCTATATGATATTCTATGGAAGCAAAAGACATAGGATAGGAAGAATATTGATACCTTTAAACTATGATGTCGGAGAAACTTCCTGGGAATATTGTGGAGTGTAAACAGCCAAGAAAACAAACCAATGAATCACTGTGCAAAATCAACCCAGAGTTCACTTGAGGTACAAGTGACCAGACTGAAGTTCTATTTTGGACACGTTATGTGGAAAATTCTCTAATGCCTGAAAAGATAAAAGGAAATATTATTCCTGATATATGTCCATGATTTGAATGCTCTTATATAAGAGTTTTTTATGTGCAGGGAACTAAAATAATACAAGTTACTTTCCTAGTTTTCTCCCAAAGTAAGAATTTTCTAGGTACACTTTTCATATATGTGAAAGTGATGTGGAATATCTAATATGCGTCATCTTCACCTATCTATATAGCCTGAAATAACACAACAATATACCTTATATTTTCAGAAAAATCTAAGTTATCTTCTGGAACAAAGTCATTAAGAAGAATGTTTTATTTTAATGCTTCAAGTTCAAGGCGAGAGACTGCCTCCTGCCAATTACCTCCCAAAGACCGATTCGATTGCACAGACTAGGCCTTCTCCGGATTCCATCTGCCAGCCAATGTCGGCTGGCGACCCCCCGGGGGAGAGCCTTCTCTGTTGCAGCTCCGGCCCTCTGGAACGAGCTCCCCGTGGAGGTCCGAACCCTTACGACCCTCCAGGCCTTCCGTAAAGCCACTAAGTCCTGGCTGCTCCGGCAGGCCGGGGGCTGTTGAAGTTTCCAGCCCCACGGTAACTATGAATGTTGTTATATTTTAAATTTTGTTTGTCTTATTTATTCCCTTCCCCTTTTTATTGTAAGCCTCCCGGAGTCCTCCGGGAGTGGGCGGCATACAAGTTTAATAAACAACAACAACAAGTTTCCTTTTACCTGGACTCACAGAGTAGAGGTTCTATGTATTACCAGTTAGGAAAGAAACAGGAATTTAGTTTCTTTTTTCTACTTCAAATATTCACTGCACTTATTAATAGAACTTATGACAAACCTAGCTTTGCACAATAATAAAAATTTATTACAGGAGTTGGAGAATGATGGCGTTGATCAGGGCTCTTGCACACCAGGAAAAAAAAAGTATAGTTAAACTATAAGAAAAAAATTCCTCTCTGTGGGTGGCATTAATCATTACGTTGCCTACAGTGGAAAACTAAATGATTTTTTTTTCATATTTAAATTCAGTTCTTTGCACTGTTGTACTTGGAAGTTATTTGTTTTAGCTTTTTCCTGTTGCACCACACCCATGGTACAAACTATGTAAAAGTCACGGCCATTTCTTCATTTAAAACAAGAGCATCATAATGATAGAACAATTTATTTGCCTGCTCGAAAGACTGCATTATAATGAAGGTGTGCTTTGATTGCCTGGCTTTGAACTCCTGACAGATTGCAACCCTAAATGCAAACAATTTTGAAAGCAAACAAGTAAATGTGAAGAAGAGAAAAGGAAAATGTCACATAATCCATTCACCACACATTTTAAAACACAGTGAGGAAGATTGTGTTCTCTAACACTATACTTGTTCTCTGATAAAATACAAAAGCAAGTACAGGTGAAACTCAAAAAATTAGAATATGTGCAAAAGTTCATTTATTACAGTAATGCAACTTAAAAGGTGAAACTAATATATGAGATAGACTCATTACATGCAAAGCAAGATAGTTCAAGCTGTGATTTGTGATGATTATGGCTTACAGCTCATGAAAACCCCAAATCCACAACCTCAGAAAATTAGAATATTGTGAAAAGGTGCAATATTCTAGGCCCAAAGTGTCCCACTCTAATCAGCTAATTGAGCTGCAAAGGGTTCCTGAGCCTTTAAATGGTCTCTCAGTCTGGTTCAGTAGGAATCACAATCATGGGAAAGACTGCTGACCTGACAGTTGTGCAGAAAACCATCACTGACTCCTTTCCATAAGGAGGGAAAGTCTCAAAAGGTAATTGCAAAAGAAGTTGGATGTTCCCAAAGTGCTGTGTCAAAGCACATTAATAGAAAGCTATGTGGAAGGGAAAAGTGTGGAAGAAAAAGGTGCACAAGCAACAGGGATGACCGCAGCCTAGAGAAGATTGTCAGGAAAAGGCCATTCAAAAGTGTTGGGGGACTTTCACAAGAAGTGGACTGAGGCTGGAGTCAGTGCATCAAGAGCCACCACACACAGACAGATCCTGGACCAGGTCTGTTTTTCTTTAGCCCAAGTAAGATGCTTCTGATGTTATTTGTTGTTCAGGAGCAGCTTGACAAGAGGAATCCGACATTTGAAGCTCATGTCCAGGATCCGTCTGTGTGTGGTGGCTCTTGATGCACTGACTCCAGCCTCAGTCCACTCCTTGTGAAAGTCCCCAACACTTTTGAATGGCCTTTTCCTGACAATCCTCTCCAGGCTGCGGTCATGATCAAACTGGGACCAGAATTTCAATCCCTAAGCATTGTGGTCATTAAATGAGCCATCATGTAACCAGACCCAATTTTACATGGACATTAAGTGAATCATTATGGTTGTTAAATGAATTACTCAGTTGCTAAGCAAATCTGGCTTCTCCAATTGACTTTGTCAAAAGCTGGTTGAGAGGATCACAGATTGTGAACACATGACCACAGTGCATAAATACAAAGGGCCAAACTGCAATCATATGACTGAGGGGGTAGTGTGACGATTGTAACTTAGAGCATGTGTTGTAAAACACCTTTTCTGAAACCATTGTTAATTGAATAGTTGTCAAGTCAAGGACTAGCTGTGTTAGGAAACATTTAAAAGTCCTCTTCAGGATAAACCGGAGTTTGCATTACCCTACTTTAAAAAAAAACAAAAAACCCATCAACTTCCTCTAGTGCAATGTTGGCGAACGTTTTTCGCCTTGGGTGCCAAAAGCACGATTGCGTGCACTATTGTGCTCGCTCGCACACCCTCTGTGCTGTCCCCCTGCACATGTGCATATGACCCCCCCCTCCACTGCCCCATGCATGCGCACACAGCTTTCTTGGAGCCTGGGGAGGGTGAAAACGCCCCCCCACCCCCCTAGAGGCCTTCTGGAGGACGGAAACGGCCCGTTTTCCGACTTCCGGTTTGTGTGTTGGGCCATTTTTCACCCTCCTGAGGCTGAAATCATCTGGGCAGTGTGCACATGTGCGCTGAAGCTGGCAGGGCAACACCTCGCGTGCCCTAAGAACTGGCTCCGCGTGCCACCTGTGGCACACGTGCCATAGGTTCGCCATCACAATTCTAGTGTTTTAAAACAAATTAATGCCCTCTTCCAATTCCTGAACCTACCCAAGATTCAAGATCAATCCATTGTGTTTCATTTAATCCAATATGTATGACAGAATCTGCCATTGTGAAAAAATTGAAATTGAATTAAGAGTAGATAATGAAAAAGAGACAAAACTTTTCCTTGACCACAAGTTCACCTTCTTGTTCTGATTAGAGCTCACATTTTTAGGTAGTCTCTGTCATTTCACACATTGTCACTGAAGTGTATGTATTAACTCCGACATTCACGTTCATACTTTAAAATGGTTCGTTTTAACTAAATGCTGAATGGACAACTGTTGTGATTCAGCAGACACTTGCTGTGAGTTGCGTCGGGATGCAGGAATAATGAGCAGCTGTTGCTTGTCAGGGTCGTCTTCTGCAGATAAAAGACGGAGGGTGCCACGCCTTAGTTGCAGAAGTCAACGTCGTTCGTCGTTCGTGGTTCATCGTTCGTTTGTTCGTGAGATCAGTTTCGTGATTCAAAGAGGCACTTGGATAATTGATTTGCTTTCTGTAAACCTGGTTTGCTGTAAGAGCTTTTTGTTTTTGCATTTGCTATGTAACTTTTTGCCAGAGACTTTATTTAGAGCCGAGATGGCGCAGTGGTTAAATGCAGCACTGCAGGCTACTTCAGCTGACTGCAGTTCTGCAGTTCGGCTGTTCAAATCTCACCGGCTCAGGGTTGACTCAGCCTTCCATCCTTCCGAGGTGGGTAAAATGAGGACCCGGATTGTTGTTGGGGGCAATATGCTGACTCTGTAAACCACTTAGAGAGGGCTGAAAGCCCTATGAAGCAGTATATAAGTCTAACTGCTATTGCTATTGCTATCTACGTTTATTTTGGGCTTGCAGCCAGCTTGAGCCAGGACTGATAAAGAGATTTCCTTTGAAGTTCTGTGTGACTGTCGTTTGTGAACGAGCGAAGGGGGGGGGGGTCAGAACAGATTGACTTCTGCCCAACAAACCTCCATTTAATTAATTATGGAGCAATTACTTGCTGAAAATAGGCAACTGGCCCAACAGATAGCAGTATTGGCGGACCAAATTGCTCAGCTGCAGAGAGCTGCAAACCCACCCCCCACCAGCCAAGGAGGAAGTGTCCAGTAGCCATGCCAGATTAATTTGATGGGAGTCAGGCCATGTTTGCCGCATTTCTGGGACAATGCCAGCTGCTCCTGATTTTGAGAGTGGAGGACTTTCCCACTGACCGGACGAAGGTGGGATTTATTATCAGTTTGCTCTCAGGCACAGCTGCCCGTTGGGCTACCCCCTTGTTAACTCAGCCGAGCCCTTTGTTAAATGACTTCCAGGGTTTTTGTCAATACTTTAAACGTATGTTTGAGGATCCCATTAAGGGGGAAACATCAACGAGACGTCTGAAGTCACTGCAGCAGGGGAGTGGTTCATTGCAAGACTATGTCAGTGAATTCAGGCTGCGTAGCCAGGATTCAATGTGGAATGAAGCAGCTCTGATGGACACTTTCCAAGATGGATTGTCTGATGCCTTGCAAGATGAACTGGCAAGGGTGGACAGGCCACCGACATTTGACGCGTTGGTCCACTTGTGCCTCCGGATAAACACCCGGCTGCAGAGGAGAAGGCCTCGCCGCACATTCCAGGAGACCACCAGCATGCCGGTTCATCAAGAGACTGCAGTTGACTGGGAGGAGCCCATGGAGTTGGGTGCTGTCAGACCTTGAGTGTCACGTACAGAGATGGACAGACGACGTGCTGAGGGATTGTGCTTCTATTGTGGGGATCTTGGACACCTGGCGGGGAGGTGCCCCAAGAACAATAGAAGGGTTGTGTGGACTGCGGCCGTCCCTCAGCAACAAACTATCGTGTCAGACAACTGGCACATTTCTGCGGCTGTGATACCCCGTTCGCACAATGTAGCATGCATTCGTGGGGTGTGGAATCCCAGGGCGGATGTCCTGCCTATGAAATCGGAGAACTCGGACCCTGCGGACTCGCTTCCACCTCGGACTGTTCTACCCGTTGCATCCTGTGCTGCAGTTTATCATCCCGTGAGCATACAGTCTGATACGGGATGTGCAGTGGGGTGACGAATGGGTGGAGCGACGAAAGGCGGAAGTAGGGCCGGCTTCCTCGTGGACTTTGGAAGGGGATCTTTTGAAGTATCGGGGCTGGCTCTATGTTCCTGCAGGGCACATCCGTAGACAGGTGCTCTCTCAGGTTCATGGCGCTTCTGCAGCGAGACATTGGGGGTTTTTCCGGACATTGCGCCTGGCATCCCGTCAGTTTTGGTGGCCCCATTTAAGAAACGATGTGCGGAAGTGCGTGGCGTCATGTGTCCAGTGCCAATGGGTCAGGTCTGCGAGGAGGGCTTCACCAAGATTCCAGCCCTTGCCAACCCCGGTCCCTGCAGCACAGGACTTCGTTTCTAGGTTCCCGTTGGCGTACTAGTGTCTTGGACTGTGTTCCGTGGAGGCCGTCACCAACCCTTCTGGGCCGCACCCCGAGCGTCGGAACTGAGGGATGGGCCCTGCAGTGGGGAATAGTGTGGTGGCCCGGCAGGAGTTGGTGGAGCTGCCGCCAGACTCCGACGGTGAGGGGTCTTATGAGTTGGCCATGGAGGAGGTGGAGGACTCTGGACAGGGTGTTAGGGCTAGGCCGGAGCTTTTAGAGCCGCCGCCAGACTCCGACAGTACGGGGGCTGGTGGGACGACCTTGGAGAGGGTGGAGAACCCTGGACAGGGTGTTAGGGCTCGGCCGGAGCTGTTAGAGCTGCCGCCAGTCTCCGACATCATGGGGGCTGGTGGGTCAGCCTTGGAGAGGGTGGAGGACCCTGGATGGGGTGTCGATGCCGCGCAGGGCTGGAGGAGACATGGTGGCCACCAGATACCTGGGGAGCATTGGATCAAGGGGAATGTTCCTGCAGGTATTTGGGAATCACGAAGGAGGAAGCACAGGAGATGAGTGCAGGCCATCTTATGGACAATCCATTCCGACCATATCCAGACCGTCAGAGCCGGGGAAAGGGCCCTGCGGTGGGGAATAGTGTTGTGACTCAGCAGAAGCTTGCTGTGAGTTGCGTCAGGATGCAGGAATAATGAGCAGCTGTTGCTCGTTAGGGTCGTCTTCTGCAGATAAAAGATGGTGCCACGCCTTAGTTGCAGAAGTCAACGTCGTTCGTGGTTCATCATTCGTGAGATCAGTTTCGTGATTCAAAGAGGCACTTGGATAAGTGATTTGCTTTCTGTAAACCAGATTCAAAGAGGCACTTGGATAAGTGATTTGCTTTCTGTAAACCTGGTTTGCTGTAAGAGCTTTTTGTTTTTGCATTTGCTGTGTAACTTTTTGCCAGAGACTTTATCTACATTTATTTTGGGTTTGCAGCCAGCTTGAACCAGGACTCATAAAGAGATTTCCTTTGAAGTTCTGTCTGACTGTCATTTGTGAACGAGCGAAGAGTGGGGTCAGAACAGACAACTATCCTCAAAAAATTATGCTAATATAAGAGGGATGTGTTTGGCTAGTGTGCCATCAATGTTAAAATTTGTAAAGCAGTCTACAAGCAGGAACCCATACACTAACGTATAATTGAAGACTGATTTTTTTAAAGCAAAGGATTAATATGAAAATGACCACTATTGTGGAAATTCAACTTTACTTTTGATGTGAGAGGTGAAACTTTTATTTATAATATGAAAGTGGAATGCATCAGTACAGCTAACCAGTGGAGACCAGAAATTGAAGCTTTAAACTTTCAGAAGCCTTCTTAATACACTGGCACTACTGTGTTTTCCCCCAAAATAAGACAAGGTTTTATTTTATTTTCACCCCTGAAATAAGCACTTGGCCTTATTTTCAGGGAGGCCTTATTGTTCTTGAAGTGCAGGAAGTGGTGAGCGTGGTTCATGGATACTATGTTGCAGAATTTTCGGGGAGGGCTTATTTTAGCGTATGCGCTCAAAAGCCCGATTGGACTTATTATCTGGGGAGGTCGTATTTTCAGGGAAACAGAGTACTACTGTTTTGTGGGAATGGGTTAGTAGTCCACATTGATGCCACCTATCCTCCAGGTAGCACCTCACCTAGTATATTACCCATCATCCCAGTTATAAGCTATCATAAAAATTATGAGTGCTGCAAATAAGGCGAGAAAATGCAAAATAGTGAAACCTCTTGATCATGCATTGTAGAGATGTATGACTATTATTTCAATCCTTCTTACCCTTTTTGAAACATAAGCCAGTCTCATAATAACAAAGAAGAAAAAGCATGTAAACCTCCCTTTTTAATTTTAAATAGTGAAACGCAAATAGTCAGTGCTGCCAAAGATAAACTATAAAGCTAGCAAATTGAAAGGGCATTTCCAAAAGAAAATACAATGTTCTAGGCAGGCTATAAAGTAGTGTTAGTCTGCTACAATTGGCATTCTGGTCAGATGGGAGAAGTTGCAATTTATATCACAGTGTACAGTATTATTATCCTGTAAAGCCCACCGCTTCTCAACCTGTGGGTCGGGACCCCTTTGGGGGTCGAACGGCCCTTTCACAGGGGTCACCTAAGACTATCGGAAAACACATATTTTTGATGGTCTTAGGAACTGAGACACCAATTTTATGGCAGGGGGTCACCACAACATGAGGAACTGTATTAAAGGGTTGTGGCATTGGGAAGGTTGAGAACCACTGCTGTAAAGCCTCCATTCTTTAAAAAATGAGTAAATGCTGAACTCACACACATCTATCTTATGCAGAAAAAAAAATAGCAATACAGAGAAACAGAAATAGAATCTATCAATTCTCAATTGTTTTTACTATTTGTGACAGGAGTCTTGAAACAGTTGTTTCTCTTGCTTCAGTTGCCTACATTATTGCAACTTCTTGGAATCCCCAAATTTTAATCAGGGATTGTAGGGATCTTAATCTTAAACCTCATTATTTTACAGCTTCAACCCAACCTCTTGTTTTTTTCCAGCCAAGAGGGAGGCTAGAGTATCTTACTTTCTGTACAAAAAACATCTGTTCCTTGTGTCTCCATTGTGAGGATGTATGTTCTGTGTATGGAGGCAGTTTGCAGTACTGAAAGCATATCTGGCAAGCAAGGACTGAGGTGGGGGGAAATACAAAAAGCAAATTTGAAAATGGCATGATCCATTCCTTTGAGAAATGAAACAGAAATCAGCTTAGCTGGTCTGTGGAAGTTAAGCAATATATTCTAGTATATAGTAGGAAACAGGAATGTTTTAATGATACTGGGTTCTTTTCTCTAAAAGTTTAAAGGATGATTTTGTAAGAGAACATACAATGTTTACTTTTAAAAGTGTAACATGTGGAATGTAGCAAACGGGCTTTCAAATATTGTTATATAGGCTTATATGGCATAGTTGCTATTAACTCAATTTGTGCAAGCGGCAGTAAACATGTATTGTTTAATAACTTTATACTCAACAGTACAAAGATTTCTGTCCTGCAGTTTGTTAGTCCTTAGGTATGCTGCTCTTGCTGTTTGCCATTATTAATTAGTCCTGAGGATACTATTCAATAACTAACAAAGAATAGTTGAACCAATGAGGAGAGAGGCATAATAATCATAATATTAAGAGCAGAAGACAGAAATGTAGGACAAGAAATTGTACCATGGAGAAAAGAGAAGTGGCAATTTACCATATTTTTCAGAGTATAAGATGCACCCTTTTTCCTCAAGAGACTGAAAATCTGGGTGCGTCTTATACACCAAATACATCATTTTTTGCCTCCTGAAGCCCTGCCCCTTCACCAAAATGGCTGCACATACCCTTATGGAGGCTTTCAGAGAGGTCCTGGGGGCTGGGGAGGGCAGAAATAAGCAAACAACGGGCCCTTTTTTTGCCCCCCACCCCCCAGCATGCAAATTTTTTGACAAAAAACGGGGCCATTTTTGCGAAAAATGGGCCAGTTTTGCTCATTTTGGGGCGGGGGCAGGAGCAGTCCGCAAGCCTCCCCAAGGCTATTCGTGCCTTTTTAAAAAAAAAACAGGCCCATTTTCGTGAAAAACGGGCCATTTTGGGAAGGTTTTCAGAGTGCAAAAAATTTTTTTTCCTTTTGGAAAGCTCTCTAACTGATTGATGAGAATTACATGGATCAAGTGCTGTGCCAGCAGAAACACCTACCTATCCACTGTATCTCTCTCTCTCTTCCTCTACCTACCTACCTACCTATACACTCTCTCCCTACCTACTGTATCTCTTTCTATTTCTCTCTATCCCTCTACCTACCTACTCTATTTCTCTATCCCTCTACCTACCTACTCTATTTCTCTATCCCTCTACCTACCTACTCTATTTCTCTATCCCTTTACCTACCTACCTACTCTTTCCCCCTACCTATATTATTTCTCTATTTCTCTCTCTATCCCTCTACCTACCTATCCTCACTCTCTCTCTCTATCCCTTTATCTACCTACCTACCTACCTACTCACTCTCTCCCTACCTACTGTATCTCTCTTCCTCTACCTACCTACCTACCTACCTACACACACTCTCCCTACCTACTGTATATCTTTCTATTTCTCTCTATCCCTCTACCTACCTACTCTATTTCTCTATCCTCTACCTACCTATTCTATTTCTCTATCCCTTTACCTGCCTACCTACTCTCTCCCCCTACCTATCTATATTATTTCTCTATTTCTCTCTCTATCCCTCTACCTACCTACCTACCCTCACTCTATTTCTCTCTCTCTCTATCCCTTTATCTTCCTACCTACCTATCTACTCACTCTCTCCATACCTACCTACTGTATTTCTCTCTCTTTCTCTCCCTGTCCCTCTATCTACCTACCTTTTTTTAAAATTTGCCTCTTCAAAACCTTGGTGTGTCTTACACTCCCATGCATCATATACTCCGAAAAATAAGGCATCTTGTTTTGTATCTCTTCCAGAATAAATTATCATCTTTGGTTGTGGCAAATGAAGTTCAATATGATAAATAAGTTGACCAAGACTTAATACAATTACTGAGCTCATAGAGCTTATAGTATTAAAATCTGGCCAATGATTGTAGGTCGATGTACTTGATTGAATCTCTATCAGGAGCCAGAAAAAAATCCAGAAATTGTTCATTTATTGTATGGTAGAAGGTATCAGAAATATTAGAAAAATGAGAAATATTCAGTATATATACAATCCAATGTAGTTTATACAGTATTGGCAAGAATAACCTAACTCAGCAATTTTACTAGTATGTTGTCCCACTTCACTGGCTTAAACACTGTAATAGCCATTATTTTTATTATAAATACAGAAGCCAACTGCTTCAATCTAACTGAACAAGATTGGAATGAAAATCTCAAACATATATAGCTCTCAACTTTTAAAGTTAAGATAATGCTGCTCACCTAATCAATCCGAGACTGCTGGAGTGAGCAGCTATAGTAAATTTAATGAAATGACAATCGTGACAGTTCAAATCTCTTTTTTCCAGTGAGGATTTGGGGGGGGGGGATCATGTTTAATTCCCCATACAGCCTCATGAAAATAGGATTCCAGAACTTTCTCAGGGGCATTCTCTTAAACATACAGGCTAATCTATTTTTATCCAAATATCCCCAGACTAATGTAAGATTAGTTTCTGAACTAAAAAAATGAATCAGTGCTCTGCTTCTATAGCTTCATAACTTGCTTAACGGGGCCTTTTACAACGTTTAGGTACTTAGAATGTATGGTAAAATCACATGCAACGTTTTTTAAATAAAAGCATTCCATGGCACTAAATGGAATACTGTCCATGATCCTCTTTGAAGTAAAACAATTATCTTTATTCATCAGAAGAGGCACAGCTTTAAGGCTGTTTAGCCAGTCAAATTTCGTACTTCCCAGCCACATAAATGGTCAGGAGGAAAAAAATAACCCACGTATTTCTTCTGAAAATATGGATAGCAAGCATAAGTATATATACGTACATTAAAAAAAGATACATACATACATTCAGAAAGAGAAGTGGGGTGCAGTCAACTGAATTTATCATGTTCTCTTTTTTAAAAATATGCATAAATCTGTTCTAATATTGCAAATAGCTCATTCACAAGCTCTATCCCAAATGACCTATGAAATCCAGTCAGTTGATGGCTGACGCTGCAGAAAATTTGCACAAATGCTTAAAAAGTTTACTCAGATGGAAGTTATACTGCAGTTCAAATATCAGGTGACATTTTATAGTACAAAAGAGCTATTGAACACCATTACTGGCTACACAGGTAAGTCAGGCTGTTATGAAAGGTATGGCCATTCACAATTCCAAGAAGTTGCTCCTTGCCAATTAGCTATCCCCAGAAACTTTCTACGATGCCACCCTACCTTCCCACATTTCCCTTACTTTTGCCCAGGCAGTTGAGCATATTTCCAATAAAACACAGGGGTGTAATCACATACTATTTTTATTTTCTAACATCTCTGGGGCCAAAGTCATCCATAAAAATAAGACTATGCTAAATAATGGTTCTCGCTTTGTAGTATGCTAGTTATCGTTTTATTATTTATAATATGATTTTTCAAAGGCTGGTGGGTGCAAAGGGAATATCCTGAAGCATATGTGATGCAAAACTGCATTACAATTTTCCGTAAGAACGATGAATTTTCAGATCAGTTCTGGTTTGTCTGTAACTCAAGAAATGAAAATGAGAATGAAAAGTAATAACAAACAGATGCTACAGCAGCAACCTCACCACCAATAAAAACTCAACAACTATAGAATTGTTTTGTGTTAATTTAATCATACAAATATTCATTTATACATTAAGGAAAAAGCGTCTTTGTTTTTCCCACAATGTGCTATTACAGGATTCTTCCCAGACTCAATGAAGCAACACACCATCCTGCTCTACACATGCACTCCCCCCAGAGAGAATAAAGACAGGCTGCAGAATCAATCATTCACACAAGAGGGGGGAAAAAAGGAAACCTGGACATGGGACAGCGTGCATTTCCTATCCCAGTGAACTTCAACTATATTTTCCCTAGAAAGTTTCAAGACAGGATTCATTTGCAACAGGGAAGGATAAGTAGTACACACTTCCAAATCTTTGGGTCCACCCTACTTTGCACTTATTATTTTCTCCATATAATGGCAATAACCCAGGCCAGTCTGTTGGTACAAGCTTGACACCCCACCCAGTGGCCAGAGCTTATTTTCTATCAGAGGGCTTTGTCCAATTTTCCAGTGAAGAGTCTGGGTGCTTTCCATTCCAGGCTGGAGTCATATTTCCAGGTACAGAAGTTGGTTACCAACATATTCAAATTCAAAAGTTTGGGCTATGGTTAAGCTTGCATTTTAAAAAAATTTAAATTTGAAAACAACTTACTACATTATAATTACTGGCATTTATTCTTTGCAGGAATTATCATAATTTCTTCTAATCACACAAGAGAAATGAAGTACAAGTGAACACAGACATGGATCAAGCAGGCTCAAGCTTCCTTCATGACCAAATACTATTATCACTTCAGTAGAAGGGCATTAACAACTATTTCATTAACGTTCTTCTACAGATGCTATAGGAAATAAGGATATGTATATATACACTGTAACATTTGAAGAAGATGGGTTTGTTTTCATTAACATTCTGAGAGCCCTTACAACTTTCAAATGTATACTGATTGCACTCTAAACACTCATGGCAACTTCAAATTTGACAGTGTGCAGAGATAAACTGAAAACTGTACAGGAGCGGTGTCTGGAGTGAGGTTGACATGAAAATCTTCAATCCTATCACATTTTCCTGATAAGAGATCTCTGCCGTTATTGCATATCATGCAGCATGTCTACAAGAACAGCTTTCTTATGTTACTGAATTATCATTTTTTGCACTTTTTTAGTTCCTGCTGCCATGCAATTGTTAAAAGCTACAGCCCATTCATTCACCGGGAATGGAAAAATGCCACACACTGCATAAACTTTCCCTGTTGGTTCTGGGATATAAGTATTACATAGTTCTGAAAACAAGCCTTGATGCCAAGATAGATATATGTTCTTAACAGTTCAAACATGAAAGTGCTGCTTCCAACCTAATCAACATGATTTTGTCATACGCCCAAAATCATCATAAGGGGCTTTATAACTCAGGAATTATACTCTGAGCCCTAAGATCTTACTATCTGATAAATCAGACGGGGAAACCAAAGGAAGAATAGTAAACAATTTAAACATCTTCTCATTGCCATGCCTAAAAGGGCTGTCCCCTTATACAAAATATTCACAGATTTAATTTCATAGCTGAAGGAAATTCATCCCTAAAGAGGAAAACAATCTTAGAAACTCAAAAGTAGGGTATACTGTAACTCATTACTGCTGCTGGCTTTTGCATTTTCTATAGCAGAGATTTGTTCAATTTGTATAAGTCACTAGCACTTGAGAAAAGAGAAAATATTTGAAATTACCAAAGTGAAAAGGTCACCAACAGTAAGCTGTTGGCTGGCAATTATCAATTTTCCTTCTGCACACTGTTAAAAATGATACACAATTTTTACAATAAAAGCTGGATGTTTATGTGGGTGAAATATGTGGGTAACTCTTTTAAACAAAAAGCTTTTTTTTTTATTAGGTTAACGACTACTTATTTTAAGATTTCCCTCATTGCTGCCAAAGAACATACTCACTCATTTGCATACACACATATATTCTATCTGGTCACTCAATCTTTTGCTGGCCTATCTAGAAAGGTGCTTGCCTACATCAAGGGAGAAATTAAAACAAAACAGGAGTAATGCTGTACATAATCAGTTTATACATCTTTTTTTGAATTTGGAAAATATATTGCTTGAAGTGATTTAAGATAAATATTTAGAAATCCATGTTAGAAAAATGGCTGAGGAGTAATGAAAAATACCTTTCAGTACCAATACTCCATCCTTTACCTTTTCAAGGTAAGGTGCTTTTTATTTTTGCATTAATATCTCCCAGTGTTTATGGCTGATAAATAAAATTAGGTGTCAAGAAAAAAATATCCCTCAAATGAGCAAACAATCTTTGATGGCTAACCGGTCCTAGGAAAATTGCATCTCTCAATACCTGCTTCTTCAGATCTCAGTCAGTCAGACTCTGCAGGAGCTATCTATATGATCTGGCAGGAACTTTATGGTCAAGAGTATCATACATTTAAACGGCTCTTTACATCAGCCTATGAGAAGTTAATTTAGAAGATAATACTTAGAGTCCAGCAATAGTCTCTATTACATCCTCATCAGACTATGTTTCGACATTATTCCCTCAAACACAAAATAGGCAGTTTGGTCTTTTGAGTGAAATCAAAGAAAGGGGGTATTGCATATTTTTCTCTCTTTGGCAGATGGCTGCTAGTTCAAGTTTCTGAATTACACAGATTCCCCGCCCACTTTTCAAAGTCTTGCACTGATGCAAACCCCAAGAATTTCAAGAGACCGTGCTCTGTTAACTGGACAGCTTGGCCTCAGTTATATATGGCTATCATTCTCCATGGATTGCACATAGGCAGACTTCAAGCAACACTAGCTTTTCATATACAAACTAGAAAACCAAGGTTTAAAGTAGAGATTTGATAAAATAAATTACTTGAATGGCAGCTGCTGATTCCTTCTCCTACATATCCAAAGGTACTCAGTCGCTTTCAACAGAGGGAAAAAAATCAATTATCTCTCTACAGAAAAGAAGATGTGATACTCCTACGCCTAAAAATGCCAGGAAACAGTAATAAGATGTGCTCTAATATTCTAGAAATCAAAATTCTTCTTGGCACAAAATGGACATAGACATACAGATGTTTCAACAACAGCCCCAGCATATTTAAGAAAATGAGAATATGGCAATTTTCTAAACTATTCAGGAAAAACTTTTAAAATCTAGCATGAGCAGGTACGTACTCAAATCTCCACTGTCATCATACTCCTTTCTACTTTTTCATCTATCTGTGAATGGTGAAACTGGACTTGAACAACTTTATTAAATGGAAAAGAACAAGTAGATGACTATTGCATAGTGCCAACAGCAAATTAAAAAGCAACTAAAAAAAACATTAAAATTCATGGACCTGGTTATGAATCCAGCTAGAAATTAATATCACCTGACATACAAATAGCAGCTGCACCAACCAAGAAAATGCTAAGCAAAACATCTATTTCATAGCAAGCATATCTCTATAAAAATGCACGCTGTCCCTTTTAAAAGTTGTGGGGAAAAATAACATTTGCTCAGTCTACAACTGCTCTGTAGGCAAAATAACTTCTTTTAAAAAGAGATGGCTTCTCCATTTTAATCTTTTTAAAAAATTTCTTTTAGGCTACCTAATTAACTGTGACAATAACTTCTAAACAAAACATTGGTGTATTTTTCTCTCTCATAGCACTGAACAGCACTCCTGAAATTCAGCATTCACACATGCATACTTTAGGGTTTTTTTTCTGGAAACAACTAGTCTTAAGTTATTGTTTGTTTTCTTCTTATCCCAGGATATGGAGAGTAAGAAGGGAGTTCGTGATGTATCTTCTATGAGCCACAAGAACTTCCCATCTCTCCAATGTCCGTTCTTTGTCAAATTATCTTCTTGACGATACCCGTTTTTGTTTTTAAGACTGTCCAAAGGGATAAGGACCATGAAAACCCTGGAAAAGAACAAGAAAAAAATTAATTTCAGTTTGGGGAATATATTAAGCAAAATCTATTTCATTATGTTTGAAAAATCAAATCTTAAACTTTAAAAGTCTTCTGCAACTATGCTAATTTACTCTTCACATTTCTATGTAGCTGTTTAATCCAGATTTCTGCAACTAAACATGTTAGCACCAAAATTCCCAGAAAATATGTCCCTTGTTTAGTTATTTTATTCACATTTCGATAATAAATTCTAAAATTGACAAAATATTTATTGCTATCATTTCTTTTCTAATCATAATAATCTGGTATAGTGGTCCACATATATAGCCAAATCATCTGTTGAATCACACTTCAGATTTAGAATGTTTACTATTTACATGCTTCTGAAAATCAATACTTTGTATTCATAATCTCAAAACAGTCTTAAGTTTTTAATCATTTACACTTTTAAAGCTGTTCACCTATGTTATTTATGCTTTATGGCACTAAAATATTGGTATAAAAACCAATATTTTTATAAAAACTGTCTTTATTTCAAAAGCTGCATAAAACACAGATTAGTTTTATTTGCAATAAAACAGTTTCCTTTGATATAAGTCAAAACAAAAATATTTGCTGGAAGATAAATCCTGCAGAATGTTGTTAGGCTGACCAGTAGCTACAAATGAGTAAAACTGCACAGATTTGTCTCAGTATGCCACAATTTTCTGCCCAGGATCTTTTTAACATCAGCCATTAATAATCTGATATATCATGATGTCAAAATTGTTTACTAACTTTCCTCTAATAGAATTATATATATTTAATGTTTAGCTCACTCTTGCAGGAAACTAAATTAAAAACATTATTTTTAATTATTGGTTCCACAATCAATTTTTAATAAGGTGCCAACAGATCAGTGTTGGCTCTTAGAAACCACACTGATATATTTTGTCTATGACAATCTGTCCATAACCTGGTCTTTCAGGTCTTAGGATCAAATTTAGGGGACATATAATACTGAATATTTCAAATCTTCAAAGCTTTCAGATGATCAAATGCTGAGAATGTATCTCTTTCCTGGCAATATGCTAATAATACCGAGTTTCTTTTTTTTTAAAAAAAAGGGGGAGGGCTGCAGGACTTTTCTTTAACTATGATTTAATTCTTTAAAGAAATATGTTTTAATTACTTAAATGTTCAAACAACATGTAATATAACATGTTAGAAAAATACAATACAATAAACTATAACATACATATAAAAACAATTATAAGAAAAATAGTGGCAGGCTGCTATCCATATTGTTAAGAGCCATACATCTGTTTTAATGGCAGCACCTGTGTATCTTACAAGTTGCTGAACAAAGTAGGATACCTGTTCACAAACAATAAGGTGAGAAAAAAACCATCTGCTTTTTGTTAAAGGCAAAAGAAAATTTACTCAATGCCTGTTCTACCTGCCTTCAAGTAAGTTTTTAAACCATAGCTCTCCCTTTGGGCCTTGGGTTGGAGGCTGGCAGGCTCCTTTAGGTTGGGGGTTATATGGCAGCTTTTAAAAATGTTTTCTCAGGGCAATTGAAACTTTTCTCCCTGCTTTTAATTTGCAGTTATCAAGAGCTATTTTTTGAGTTGGGCAGCCTAGAAATTGGATGGATGGTGGATGGATGGATAGACACTAGACAAACACAACTTCACCAATTTGTCACATGACAACTTATTTTGGGAATGGCCATATCTTTCATGGTAAGTAACCTGTGAATAAGCAAGCCGTCCCTTCAGCAGAAAATTTGTTAGAGTGCCTTCAGCTTCCTCTCAAAAGTCTAAATGTGCTCATTATAAAAATGTTTTGACTATCTTTATATTTTAATAAATTGTAAAATAGCATAAATAGTAGGATAAATAAGACAATGGTTGCCAAAACATAATAATAAGTGAATTCATTCTTTATAGGAAATAAAGATTCAGTTGTATCTATTTACAATGAGTCAGCAGGCCTTCAGCATGATGCATCTACAGCCCACCTGATTTGCAGAGCACCTGAATATGGAGGGTGGAAGTGATCCAGAACACTGTTATGATTAAAGTATTGGAAACGGATTGGGAAAATTCCTGTTCAATGCTACTTGCAACTACAGGGACTGGTACTCTCTTTCATCCCGATTCGTTTCACAGGTTGTAAGATAAGGATAAAATGAAGCAAAATGTTAATTCAATTCATACTGAATTCCTTGAGCAAGGGTAGAATATATTTGGAGTGCTAAATAAATGGTCTAGTAGTTAAGGCACCAGGCTAGAAACCAGGAGACTGTGAATTCTAGAACCCGTCTTAGGCATGAAAGCTGGCTGGGTGACCTGGAGCAGTTACTCTCTATCTCAGCCCCTGATGTCAGGTTTGGGCATCAGTTTCTGTCACAACTGATGGATAAGATCAACTTTATTTTGGTGGAGATTCTTCAATTTTTTATTAGTTTATCAAAATACAAAAAAGAGAAATACAAAGGAAAAAAAATAATGGGGAAATAGAGGAGGGGAAGGAAAAGAGGAAAGAAGAAAATCAATTTTCAGTTGGTCTGGGGGAAAAAACCCTGTATTTGCAGAAAAAACAGTAGGAAGGGGAAAAATAAATGAAAGGCTTTCTTAAAGAGAATCCAACTACACTGATAACAAATGACATAAATACTGTTTTAAAAAACATTATTCCCTGATTTGTGTGGCATACAAATCATAATGCAAAAGCATTTTCATAATTAAAATCTGATTTATATTTATTCCAGTAATTTTCTTACTGACTCATTTTAAATATGATTTTTTTTGGTATAATCCTGTACAACTATTTTATGTTGGCTGAGAAATCAGGACTGCTGTCCAAATCAATTCAGCAATGCCTTTAGTCGAACAACTTCACATGCCAAATGTGTACATTACATTTTATTTAATAAAACAGTCGTTAGTTTTGATATTATTATTATCCAAATAAAAGAAAATTAGTTTTTCCTTTTAACTGCAAAAATTACCTTAAACACTAAAGATGAGCACAAGAATAAAAGGATTCTGAAGTAATCTCCTTTTCACATAAGATTTACAAAACACAAAGGGTGGCCTATATTGTTCTCCAAGTTCATTCAAGGAAATAGGTTAACATTTCTTGTTCAGAATCTTCAACAGAAACTAGTTCTTACCTCACATCAATCACCGGTGATACTATTAATTGGGAGATAACATTTTGGATTCTCTTATCCCACCTAGCTTCCTTTTAAATGTAATTACCACACCAAGACTTAGAAAACGTTGGAAGAACTATATTGACTCTATTTCGCTTTTGTTTGTTGTACAGTTTGAATAAATAATAGAAGAATTTTTTTTTTTAAAAAAAGACATTAGCTTTTGACGCCTGGCTGCAAAACAAAACAAAAATATCCTAACTTACAGTGATGGTAACCTCAGATAATACCATTCAATCACCTTCTTTTTGTCATCATTTCCTGGGCTGTTCCTGGTCATTGCTTCTCTAAACTACCTTGGGCTTTCTTTTGAATCACTTATGTAAACTGAACATAAATGAACAGAGCATTTTGTACTGTATTTTGTTCAATGTTCACTATACAAATATAATGCAATAACCCAAATCTCTTCCCTATAATTCATTGGCTCATTTTGCTTGAACTCTTCTATATATGTTTCTTTTCTTTAAAAAAAAGATACTATACTTCTAGTTTGAACTTCTTTAGAACACAGAAAGAAGAGGAAAACGAAATACTATTTTATATATCTTTTCTGCATGTATTACTATCATAAAAGTATTTATCTTTATTTAAATATAAATAATCTAATAGTTGCCTCCAGAGGAACTTCCTCGGTTTTAACATTTTCTATTAACATTCAGTTTTCATGCAAACCATACTGAAATGGCATGAAACATATTTATTGTTTATATGGATTGATTTCATTTTTTTAAATATTACACTCACTTTGCTAAACAAGCTCTTCTTAAACTCTTCTTAAATCACAAACTTAACAAGCCAAAATTATTGCTGAAAAATTGGTGGTAGGACAAGCAGAACAACTAATTACGTAATACTAAGCTATTTTGGCTTAAGTGTCTCCCTGGGAAAAACACAAGAATATTCTTTGTGCATAGCATAATTTTGGGGCAATGTTAAAGAATACATGCATACATTTAATATATTATAATTGTTTGAATTATGTATATATATGCTACTTGTACAGGAATAAAATCTATGTGGGTTTTCCAAATATACAGTACATAAATTAATGGAAATCTGTTCTATTCCAAAATGAGTAAACTCCCCGTCTGCTGTTGCTCAAGCTAATGAACTAAATTATGTACCTAGATTGTCTGCCATATCAGCCAGATAGTTGATTTTAAAAAATCATAACTATGATATGATCCATAGAAATATACACAAGAATTCTCTCCCAATTGTGAACAGGCATATTTTTAAATTCCATTATCAAAACGGACACACGCTTACCAATTGCTTTAAAAAATAATTAGAAAACGTCTTAAGACTTTGGGGTATTTTGTGACTAGCAAATGCCCTTTCTCAATTCCTTACTGGCACGGGGCCAATCACCTCACAGGGTTGTTATAAAAGTAAAATTGGAAAAGTCTTAAAGTCGTAGAAGAAAGGCATAACACAAATATGATAAAATAAAAATATACTTGGAAAGCAGTTATGTTAAGTGATAGTAATCAGTTCAAAACAATTAGCATGTAAAATGACCAATTGCAAACTGCTTTATGTATAAATTTAAATAGATGAAGTGCAGATCCAATGCTACACTGGAAAAAAAATGGTTTATGCCCTTTGTATTTGCATCTTCCTCATATTTCTCAACTTTTACTTCCTCAGAAACAATATGAGACTGGATAGAAATGGATTACCCACCAGGAGTGTTGATATATTACTCACTCTCTCTAAGTGACACAAGTATTAAAAGCAATGGGCTACTCTGTATATCCTAATATAATTCTATAGTCAACCATCCCTATTCCCAGCCCCACACAATTATGTTTATTGTAATTGGCTTCATTTGCTTGGCCTGATACTTTAAACATATATGTATAAACAGAATGAACATTTTCCATAAAATAAGAGATGACCTATTTAGAAGGAACCTGAATTCTAATCATTTGTTTTCATTTTTGGAATGAAAGTGTGCATTTAGAAATTTAGCATTAGCTACGGTAAATATATAAGTCCTCGACTTATGAAAGTAGGAGCCTACCCATTACAGTTTCAAGAGGTGATGGCTGTTAAGTAAGAGTCTCTCACCTAATGGCCCCCACAACCTCTGCTCACACTGATGCTTCTTTAAAACAAATGTGTGGGTCATTAAGTGGAGCACAAGGTGCCTTGGGATGGGAGAGGCTCTGGGAGACCTGTGCTCTTCTTCCAACCAGAGATCCTCCGAGTCCTTGGGCCTGCTTTCCCCCTACCAGGTCTTCACAGGTCTTTTCACGTCCACACTGCAGGTCCCTACAAGCATTCCCCACAATGGCTCTCCCAAGCCTTCCTCCGCCTCACCAGGGACATGCAAGGCTTGGATCTCCTCCCTACCCTGTCACCTGTTGCACATTTATTTTTTGAAGATTCCAGAGCTCTGGAGCTTTCTGCCACACTATGCAGACTGCATTATGGCAGCAAAAGGATTAGTTATCTCTGGGCCATGTGGCAGCCTCCCAGAAGCGGATGTCATTTCAATACAACCACAAGGAATTGTGGGCATGCTGAAAATGACAACCACTTCTGAGACATAGCCACACAGCTCAGCCACCCTCTCCTTCCCCAACATGAGGTCTGGACATCATCAAAAGGTAAGTGTGCAATGGGTGATGGGGTAAAGGAACAGGCCCAATGCCTGTGGGGACCTGGCAGGATGGATTGGAGAGAGAAAGGTGGGGGTACTGAAACATCTCTGTAGCTTGTCGTAAGAGCGAGTGACTGAGGTTTGAAATAGGAATTGTAAGTACCATAGCTTCTGGGGAGTGGCATCTTTGAATGGCCACCAAGTGATCAGTTTTTAAGCAAGGACTATCCGTAAGGTTCCTTTAAAGAAAAGAAAATGATGAGGCAAACCAGATCCTACAAACATGGAAAGACCTAGTGTTTTGTGTACGATATATGGTTTTTTAAAAAAAAGAATTGCTAGTGCCTCTACTCCTGCACAAGTAGGCTCGTCCTTTAGCCCATCTGTTTCACAAAAATGGTTTACCAGTCCTGTACCACAAAGATGTTATTATTTTACTATATAATAGTGTGTGTGCGTGTGTGTGTGCATATGTATATGTATGTATGTTTGTTAAGATCTTCCATATAGGAAAACATTTAATTTGATGCTCAAAATCAATGCAATATGAATTTAATGTTCTTTGAATAAATACATCTTTTAGTAATGATGTTATCCAAGAATTTAACTAACTGAATACACTGTAACTGACATAATTGGCTTAATTACACAATTTATGAGCAGTCTTTAAAAAGCTAATATTATTGCTGAGGAAAAAAAATGCAAACTAATAAAGCATCTGTTTAATTTTTAAATATTATTTCTACAATCTCATGTTAATATTAAAAGGCTCATTTTTTCCTCAAACACTTGAACAGAGTAGACAAATGCCCCATATGATTCAGTGAATTAGAACTGAGTTGTCCGTCCATCATATACAAATGAGAAACAGTTTGATTTTGTGGTTAAGGCACCTAGCTAGAAACTAGGAGACCATGAGTTCTTAGGCACAAAGCCAGGTGGATAACTTTGGGCAATTCACTCTTTTTCAGCCTTAGGTAGAAGGCAACCGCAAACCGCTTCTAAAAACCTTGCAAAGAAAACTGCAGGGTCCTGGCAGTCCCTGGGAATCAAGGCTGATTTGAAGGCTCACATGCGAGCAAGAACAAAAGTATAAATTTGCTCACACCAGGTAGCAGCACCTAACTGACCTTGTCCAACTATGGAAAATGTAACCAGGGTGGTTCTCGGTTAGTATTTTGGTAGACCACAAGAATATCCCAAGCAAGACCAGAAAGTTGAAAAACATTCCAGAAGGAAATGCCAAGTTACTTATGTCCGAAGAGTCCCCAGGAATTGAGATTGATTCAAGGGACACTTTATACATTATACATGCAAACAATTTTTGCCTCTATCACCTACACTTTGTTTTCAGTTAGGTTTGCAAAGAAAGTTACCTATTCTTTACCAAGAATATAATGCATATTATTAAAAATGCAAACATTGGTATTAACATTTATAAAAAAAATATCTTGCTTTTTTGATTATTAAAATTATATTTAGCATAATATCCACTAAGCTAATAGGGATGCTCATAATAGTCTATCCTCCAGCAATTTGTATGATTAAAAGAAATCAGCGCTTCTATTTGCCATATCTTGGTCAAAATGCAAATTTATTGTAGGATTTACTTTTTATAATACTTTCTCTCAATGAAATATATATATATCTAAATATATATAATCTAAATCAATCATCTATAGAAGATCCCATCATGTAGAATTTGCTCCAGTGTTTAGTTTGTATATTGATTGACTTTTTCTTCCAGTATTCTGAGACAATTGATTAGAACAATTATTAATTGTTAAGCATTTCATTTATTTATTGCTTGATTTCAATCATACACCACACTAAATGCTTTCAGCAACAAATTTTCAACTACATATACCCATGCTATGCGTTTCATAATTCAACTCATTCATTATAGAAGTATTTTCATTAAAATAATGAAAAATAAACTGCCTTTCTCATATTTGTATATTTCTCAGTGACATGATATAAATAGCAAGAATCTGGCCTGTACAGTCCCTGGCTGATATAAGGCTATGCTATACTCCCTACATGTATAGAACATTACAATCAGAATTCTGCCAAACAGTTTTGAGGCAAAAATAATTTCCCTACAGTTTTGGCAAACTTTCCATTAACAGGGGGTAACAATATCAGCATTTTCCAACAATTAAGCTCCAATGCTATCTTCACGCACATTAAATAAATTACAGTCATTTCACAATCTATCTATCCCATTACTGAACATTTCTCCAGTTACATCATCTATACCTACAACGTTATCATTTTGAACCTTATCTATTTATGATTTCATTTTCATCATTTTTTTCTAGAGCACTAAAGTTTTATTGCATTCATTTCAACTTTTTTTGATAGATCTCTAAATACTTTCTTCAGCATTCTCTCACCTGTTTCATATCAAATTATTATCACTTTCATTTTTTATTCCATTTAGTCTACTAAAGGATTTGAGTAGAAAGCCCTACTCAAAAGCTCTCTTACTTGCATCAAAATTATTCTGCATTATTCTGCCTCTCAATCATTTGTGTCTTAAATATTATATCTTTATCTCAACTTCATTTTTTTTGTAATATTTATTTTCTGTTGGATTTTGTTCACCATTAAAGTCTGTTTAACCAAGGAATCTTTGTCATATTTTTCATTAACATAAACTCCACATAGTTCTATGGCAATATGAATCACAATTCTTTTAACTCTTCCAATCTGTTGACATTTTCCCTTTCATTACATACATATTTCAGGTAGGTTAATCTAGCTTTTAATATGGCAGTAATCCTATTTCTACTTTTGATTGTTTTTTTTTCTTCATTTTTACGTTTTTTCTTGTCATTTTTTTCCAAAAGCCACACTATTATGAAATGGTCTATCCAACACTAAAAATGTTTTCTCTTTCTTGTTATCAATCATTCAACCTTTTAATTAAAATTAAATGCTTTTAAATGTACAATATATTGTCATTATTGGTCATAATCACCAAGCATCCTTCTCATTCATCTTTAGGTATGAAAGGCACAAACACTTTCTGTGCTGTCTCATCTTGTTACCACTCATTCAGTTATGACATGTAACAAATGAATACTAGATTATTTTAATTCAGAACGTTATACAATTCTTCCCAAAATTTATCTCTGTTTTCCATTATTGCTGTTAACTGAAACCAAACTAATTCTGACTTTCATACTTACAACGTAGATGACACAATTCATATTTTCTGATATACATTTTATTCAAAATTCAGTGTTATTTTTTCATCTTCCCTTCATAAATTCCTCTGCCCATAAGCAGACTACATTCATTCATATGTATTACTTTCGTCTCCTTTCGCTTAATTTACAGCCATTCTTTATTAATTCGTGTTCTTTTAAAATTCATGCTGGACCTTTATTTCTCTTACAAACTGTAGTCTTCTATATGATGTGGATATTTCTGCTGTGCATCATAACTTAGTCAATGAAGGCCTTCACAATAATGCTTTACAGTTAATATAGAGAATATACAAACTGGGATACCAGCTTTAGTTGTGTAGTATCTTCTGCAAACAGGAAGGATAATATCAGGAAATTCTGGAAAAATTGGGGCAAATCTTGTATATAATCACATGCATGATACTGCTGTTTCATGCAAATTAGGATCTCTAATCAAAAGACTATCCTTGCACAGTAGCTTACTGTTGATTTTACTCCAAAACTAGGACATATACAGTGGGGCAAAAAAGTATTTAGTCAGTCACCAATTGTGCAAGTTCTCCCACTTAAAAAGATGAGAGAGGCCTGTAATTGACATCATAGGTAGACCTCAACTATGAGAGACAACATGAGAAAACAAATCCAGACAATCACATTGTCTGATGTTGAAAGAATTTTTTTGCAAATTATGGTGGAAAATAAGTATTTGGTCAATATCGAAAGTTCATCTCAATACTTTGTTATATATCCTTTGCTGGCAATGACAGAGGTCAAACATTTTATGTAAGTCTTCACAAGGTTGGCACACACTGTTGCTGGTATGTTGGCCCATTCCTCCATGCAGATCTCCTCTAGAGCAGTGATGTTTTGGTGCTGTCACTGAGCAACACAGACTTTCAACTCTCTCCAAAGGTTTTCTATGGGGTTGAGATCTGGACACTGGCTAGACCACTCCAGGACCTTGAAATGCTTCTTACGAAGCCACTCCTTCATTGCCTGGGTGGTGTGTTTGGGATCATTGTCATGCTGAAAGACCCAGCCATGTTTTATCTTCAATGCCCTTGCTGATGGAAGGAGGTTTACACTCAAAATCTCACGATACATGGCCCCATTCATTCTTTCCTATACACTGATCAGTCGTCCTGGTCCCTTTACAGAGAAACAGCCCCAAAGCATGATGTTGCCATCCCCGTGCTTCACAGTAGGTATGGTGTTCTTTGGATGCAACTCAGCATTCTCTCTCCTCTAAACACGACAAATTGTGTTTCTACCAAACAGTTCTACTTTGGTTTCATCTGACCATATGACATTCTCCCTATCCTCTTCTGCATCATCCAAATGCTCCCTAGCAAACTTCAGACGGGCCCAGACATGTACTGGCTTAAGCAGGGGGACATGTCTGGCACTGCAGGATCTGAGTCCCTGGCGACGTAGTGTGTTACTGATGGTAGCCTTTGTTATGTTGGTCCCAGCTCTCTGCAGGTCATTCACTAGGTCCCCCGTATGGTTCTGGGATTTTTGCTCACCGTTCTTGTGATCATTTTGACCCCAGGGGTGAGATCTTGCATGGAGCCCCAGATCGAGGGAGATTATCTGTGGTCCTGTATGTCTTCCATTTTCTAATTATTGCTCCCACCGTTGATTTCTTCACACCAAGTTTCTTGCCTATTGCAGATTCAGTCTTCCCAGCCTGGTGCAGGTCTACAATTTTGTTTCTGGTGTCCTTCGATAGCTCTTTGGTCTTTACCATAGTGGAGTTTGGAGTATGACTGTTTGAGGTTGTGAACAGGTGTCTTTTATACTGCTAACAAGTTCAAACAGGTGCCATTAATACAGGTAATGAGTGGAGAACAGAGGAGCCTCATAAAGAAGTTGTTACAGGTCTGTGAGAGCCAGAAATCTTGCTTGTTTGTAGGTGACCAAATACTTATTTTCCACCATAATTTGCAAAACAATTCTTTCCAAATCAGACAATGTGATTGTCTGGATTTGTTTTCTCATTTTGTCTCTCATAGTTGAGGTCTATGTATGATGTCAATTACAGGCCTCTCCCATCTTTTTAAGTGGGAGAACTTGCACAATTGGTGGCTGACTAAATACTTTTTTGCCCCACTGTATCAAGTATATTGACACATGCTCAGGATACAGTAACACAACTCAATGAGCATTTGAAGTATTTTAACTCACATTTATCATATTTATTTTGAGGTACAGGTAGTCCTTGACTTACAATAGTTCATTTAATGACCATTCAAAGTTACAATGGCACTGTCATAAGTCAAAAGTGACTTATGACCATTTTTCACACTTACAACTGTTGCAGAATCCCCACGGCCATGTGATAAATTCAAACGCTTGGAAACTGGTTCATATTTATGATGGTTGCAGTGCCCCAGAGTCATGTGATCACCTTTTGAGACCTTCTGATAAGCAAAGTCAATTGGGAAACCATGTTCAGTAAACAACCTTATTACTAACTTAACAACTGCAGTGATTCACTTAACAACTCTGGCAAGAAAGGCCACAAAATAGGGCAAAGCTCATTTAATATATGTTTTGATTAACAACAGAAATTTTGGACTCAGCTGTGGTCATAAGACGAGGACTATCTGTATTTTTAGCTTTAAGAATCTGGAATATACTACAATAGTTGTGTCTGCACTCTAAAATATACAATTTACATCCTTGAACTCACTATTCACTTATTTATCAATATATTTAACTGAATTATTTTCATCTTAAATATAATCTAGGATCATCTCCAAATGTTCTCAACCCACTCTGTTTACACATCCCAGTAAACTAATTCTACCACCCGAAGCTGCATCTTAGAGGTAGATTTGGGAACATATAAGACCCAAAGGCAAAATTTAAAAAATTAAGATGGTAGATAGCCAGACACCAGTGTTTGAAAATCCGTAAGTCATTTGACAAAAAAGAAAATTAAAATAAATCACAAATAACAGCATGACGTTTTATTTAACCCTGAACGAAGCAACTTTTTCTTTAAAAGTAAATTCACCTGTTCTCAAGTTTCTTAGGAAGTTTTCAGTGAAATTTATATTTCCCTCACATCGAATTTGTCTGACACTAACGCCTAAAATGAAATTTTTGCCTCTCCTCTTGTTCATTCATTGATTCAATGCACAGATGTTGTTCTTGTCATAATTCCAAGGTACACGTTCCGCATCATGTGACCACCACAATATATCTTTAAATTCTTTTCCTCTTTCTTAAGCAAGCCAATCATTTTTGCTCATCCTATTTTCAAATTTAACCCAACAGACATTTATCCCCCTGCCAAGAATAACATAAAAGGCATACTGAATAGGCTTAGACTTAAGCCCATTTCTGCCAGAGATGAGTTACATGGGGAGAGGAGGGGGTGGGGAGGTGTCAAGGCCTTCATTCCTCTAGGGATCAGATGTTAATTGGTGAGGTAGGTGGAGTTGAACCAACCTCCCCACACCCTACACATCCTCCCCTCTTTTTATCACTGTGTCATCAAGATCTTTTCTGACATAGTTTCTTCTCCTTTAACATTGCAAGCTATGTATGAAATAAAAAAAAATATTGTATGTAGCACTAAGACTGTAAATTGTCCAAGTTTTGATTCATTTTAAACACAAGTTGTATACAACATGTTACACTATGACAGGTTCAGTACATGCAACTTGACTATATTACACTGGGCTGAACAATTAATTCTATAACTTTCTGTATGGCAATATATGTGTTTGTGTGTTTGTGTGTGTGTGTGTTACAGTTAGCAAAGGGTGAACTAAAACATTTAAAATAAAAAATTACAGTTCAATAAAAAAATCAAAGATTATGTTGTTCTTGTCATAAAAGCATTAAACAACTATTTATCACTTACTTTTCCAAATCTAAATGCATAACTTTGTTTTAATTATTTTGCAGATCTCTAATTTTAAGCGTAGTCTTAAAAAATTAGTTTTCTTGTTTTCGCACTGTCAAATCCAACATGCATTATCCATTTTTTAAAGTTTAAAGCATTTTAGCACAATCATGTTTAAACCTGTTTTTAATTCAGAAGACCTTGCAATATAAACAGTAGGATTCAGTACAACAGTACACCATTACAACCGGATGTAACAAGGAGAAGCTACTGTCTGAAGGAAGGACTGACATAATACAGGGCATTGACTCATTGCCTTCCCATCTCTTGTATCCCCAGGGCACCTACCTTACTGTATGTCACTACTGATAAGTTGTTTGAGTGACTGCTGGGGGAGAGATTTACAGAGTTTTGTGACAGTTCAGTCTGATCTTGTTCAATTTGGTCAGGAGCAGGCCCCCACGTGTTTTTGCTGATTGTGTCTAGCTCGGAACCCCCAGGGTCTTTTAAGTTGTTTTCATCTGGTTGCCTGTTCTTCTGTGGAGAGGCGAACGGGTTAAAGTTTCCTTCTACCTTACGATGTGGTTGCGTGTTGAACTCTGTTTCAAAAGATGATAGCTGCTGCGTTACTCCTAAAAGTCCTCCAACTTCCACACTAAGGATCACCCAGATGATGTCTACGAAAAAAGATCTCAGATAAGTACATGTTATAGCTTATGTATCACTTTACCTTATTGTTTTTCAAGTTAGTATGCTGCTTAGAACTATGTATATGCAATAAAATGAGCAAGTACAATCTCACTGATCAAAAACAATCAAGACTCAATTTCCCTCATACTGAAGTCATTACAAAACATACATTTTTTTAACATTCTGAGACTTGAAAGTTATATACTGACACCTGCTGGTAACTGTAATATTTACTCAAGTACCTTCATAATATAATACACGTATTGTAAAACCAATTAATAATGCTGTTGTCATATTTCATTTAGAACAGCAAAATCTGGAAGCAAATATTAATTTTATATCAATAAGCAATACAAATAAAATGAGAAGTCAGTTTTATGAATCGCGCCTGCAAAAGAACACAATGTGAAGTGTTCTTATTCAGTAATTTTCAAAATATATTCATTTCCTCCTACATGGGTTTTCCATATTTTTCCTTCAAAGGTCAGCCTGAACTATGTGCATTAACAATCTTCCAAAGAAAAGTCAATTTAGTAAAAATGTTAATTTTTAATAACAATAAACAAAAATTGCACTGTCATATTATTTATATAAATCAGGCTAAAAATAGGGAGACTGTGAGTTCTAGTCCCATTTTAGGCAATTAAAAGTAATTTTTGGTGTCACTTTTGCCCCAAAGCAAAACAGTGTAGAAGAATGTAATTCTATAAACAATTACTCTTAAATTGTTGCCTCCTTGAAACTGCTTTCTTCATTCGTTTCAATAAGTTCCACTTATCAAATGTATATGGCCACCCATCTTATACAAGGTGACACTGGGCTGTGTACAATGAACAATTAAAACATATTATAAAACCATCTGAGCTCTGTTCCTGTACTTTCTGCACATGAAGGGGAGCTGCCTGCCCTTCTTCAGGATGCAATTCTTTTGCACCATTCACTTAACATCCCATGCATTTACTTAATGACCACAACTGGGAGAGATGGGATTGCAGTCATTGAATAAAGTCAGCATGTGGGTGTTTTCTTAATGACTGCTTCACTCAACATCCCAATTGTGGGATGTTGAGTGAAGTAATTACTCAACTATGTATTTTCATAGTAAAAGTAGACCATTTTAGTAGGACACCGTATGTTAAAAAAAGGATGTTAACTCTGACATGTCAATCGCTTACTCAGAATGACTGTAGCTAATAAGAAAGATTAGTTAGACATGAGCCAGAAGTCTTAGCAGCACTAATACTTCTTCAAACTCTGCTAATAAAAATCATAAATGAAAAAATAGTACTTACCTCCATAATAAAGTCCTGTAGCAGTGCACATCCGCCACTGTCCTTGATACATTCCTGCAGTACTGGGACTGCACATCTGAACGCTGACATCTGTAATCTCCTGGGGTTCCAATGATTGGACCATCACCATGTTCACATGGCCAAACTGATCTCCCCCAACATATTTGAGACAAACTCCTGGTGGCCATGCTTCTGTCCCTATGTTTAGCAAACGTAGCATTAAACCATTGGTCATTCAGTACAATCATGAAAAAAATATAAGCATAAGCATCTGATTACATATTTTCCATTATATGTGCATCATTTCATTATATAATCAAGGAAAATTAATAACTGCCAGGTAAAAGACTGATCATTTTGCACAGTTCCATTGTTCAGGATGGAAATGCACCTCTGACACAAGACTGATCCCCATTCTTATTATAAACTGAATAAAAACATACCAATATATTGAAAATGAAATACTCCTGATACAAGAAACAAGATTTCTTTGACATGAAAAGTGCATAACTAAAATTAATTACATTCAATCAGTTAATTAATTAAAAGTAACACACTATACTTAATGTAGTGGCCAGGTTTGCAAAACGTTGGGTCAACATTCTTGTTATTCAAAATATTTTCAAGGGACAAGTTCACAAATAACTAATACAGCAGTATCCACTGAACTTGCAATGATATTCTGACCCTATCAACTTAAAAATAAATACTTCTTAAACTAAAATTAAGAATAGTTTGTTAAAGTCGTAAAAAATATCCGTAATACATGTAAAGGTTTGTTTCAATAACATATGCAATACCAATGGTCTTCAACTTATTGATAATACAAAACAAATGGGGTGGATTTAAAATACAAAAAAGATAGAAACAGTATAGGAATCCTATATCAAGATATTAACTTTCTTCATGGAAAAATACATCTTCAAATAACCTATTTTGGCAATATAATTTAGGCACAAAAATAAGGCTAATGGTGCTCCGGAGGGCCCACCCGCCCGCCCACTCTCCTTATCTCTATTTGAGCCAATTGGGGCATTTGCGCACGCGCATGGAGCATACAACACCTGTACCGGTTGCACCGGGATCCGGAACCTACCACTTTTATATTTGCAGATTTATGTTATGTTATGTTGTGTTGTGTTGTCCTGTGCTGTACTATGGCATGTTCCTGTGGTTTTCTTGGCAAGATTTCAGAAGTGGTTTGCCATTGCTTCCTTTCTCAGTTTAAAGAATCCATCTGTCAGATGGCAGTTTAACCTTCTCTTAAACATATTTAATGAAGAGAAACACACTACCTCCCTAGATTTCCCAGAATCTGGGTGTCAAACTCATGGTGTCATGTTGCTGTCACATGATGTATCATGATGTTTTTTCCCTTCATGGAGTTGGCGTGGGCGTAGCCTGCACATGACACATGTGGCCTGCAGGCCGCCAGTTTTACACCCTTGCTATAAGCCATTTTAATGTATTATGTTTACATGTAAATATCAAAAGAATAAAACTTACATAGTTTGGAGAAATACGTAGTCATTTACTGTAGACCAGTCATTTAACAACAGTTTGGAGTTATGATGCCTCAGATAGGTAAGCACTTCTGGTTGTTCCAAAATGTCACAAATATCCCCCCCCCCCATCACATTACTGCATTTTGGACACTTGGCAACCAGTCATATTTACCACTGGTTGCAGCATCCCATGGTCACATGACCCCAATTTGCAATATTTTTTTTTGCTAACGTCTAGTGGGTTTTGCTCATTTTCAGAAAAACTATTTGGGAGAAGGGTTCGCATTTATGACCATGTGATTCATTCAACAATCATGATAAAAATGGTTATAAAATCAGGTCCAGTCATGAGGGTGCCACAACTTATTATTGTCAATTTAGAGCTGTTACTATAAAGTTAATATTGTATATCATTTAAGGATAGCAACATACTTTATTTAAAGTTGGATATATTTTGTAATACAATTGTCTTCTACAACATTCATGTATATAATAAACTCATACATAGATTCAGCAGTTCAAGTTATATCCTGTCACTGCAATATCTGTCAGCACAGTTATTTCTCTTGCATCAGATGTAATTTTTCTCAGATAATCATATCCCTAAAGGCTAGTACATCTCATCTCATTTAACCTCTTCCCAAAGTTTCATCATAATGTTAACTCCGGGGATTTTTTTTTTTATATGTTGTGTAGGTTATTCCAGCTTAGTATTTTAAAAGTGTTTGTGACTTTTTTCAGAGTTTTCTCCATTGTAAAGGGAAAAAAAACAGCAGGAAAATACGATCCAAAAGTATTAACTATACCTTACTTAATTTAAAAAGGAAAAATTCTGAACCAAATATTTTTGTAATTGAAAAAAATATAAATATCAAGGGAATCAAAGGCTCAAAGTAGACATTAACATCAGAATGCGTGACTATTCAAAATACATGTAGCAACATAATAATATATATTTGGACTCATTCTCGATAGTTTCCTACTGAATTACAAAATCATGACTACTTTCAATACAGAAAACAAAGAAACTAAGTTTAAGGAAGTCAAAATAACAGCGAGGAAGCAACATTTATCATATTGGAAGGGTTCCTCAGGTTGGAAGTAGTCAGTCTAAGCCAGTGATGGCAACCCTTTTTGTAAACACGGGTCAAAATTGGGTGCACGCGCACAATAGTGCACAAGTGCGCACACCCACATTGCAATGTGCCCCACCTACCTGTGTATGAAATCCTCACACGTTTGTGTGACCCCCCCATTGTGCATGCGTGCACGATTCCCCCCCCCCAAGCAGAGGGGGAGTTTTCGCACTCCCCAAGTTCTGGAGACTTTTCTGAAGCCTGGGGAGAGCGAAAAATGGGTCCAACTGGCCAACCAGAGGCTCAGAAACGAACTTCCGGTTGGACCGTTGACCCTGTATTTCGCCCTCCCCAGGCTCCGGAGGCTTTCATTAGGCCTAGGGAGGATGAAAACAGCCTCCCCCAGCTCTCCAGAAGGCCAAAAAGCAGGTGGCCGGCGCACACATGCGCGCTGGAGCTGACAGCTTGCATGCTGGCGGATATGGCTCCGCGTGCCACCTATGGCACGTATGCCATAGGTTCGCCATCACAGGTCTAAGCTATCTGAGGAGAGTGAAATGAATTATCCATTCAATATCACATTTACCCTAATGAAAGATCATTATAAATTTAAGACGATTAGGAGTAATGGTAATAAAAAACATATAACCTTCTACATACATCTTCTACATACAAATTCAAGGATGAAAGCAATCCTAAGATCCCCAACATAGGCATTATTAGAAACGATACCAATGTCTTGTTTCATGACATTACTATGCCAATGATGTAACTTACATAATATAATAAATAATTAATGTCACGTACTCCTCCACCTATGCCTTTCCTATGTAAACATGGTGACTGTTAAATGTATACATTTAAATGTGCATTTTTAAGCGTTCTTTGAAGTTTGTATGCCATTTGAATTGTCAATATTTCTGCAGAAACATTATTTAAAACGTGATCTGTACTTCACAAAACTTCCCAACCAAGATAAAGAGAGCCTAATAAATCAAAGCATTTCTCCCTTTCAACAATATGAAGTCTGTTTATATCTGTCTATCTGCATATGTTGAGAGCCAATTTAGTGTAGTGCTAAGACCTTAAGCTAAAAATTGGGAGAATGTGAGTTCTAGTACCATGTTAAACAGAAAACCAACTGACTGATTTTGGGCCAGTTATTCTCTTCCAGCCCTAGAAAGGAAGCAATGGCAAACCACTTCTGAAATCTTGCCAAGAAAACCACAGGAACATACCATAGTACAGCACAGCACAGGGCAACACAACATAACATAACTAAATCTGCAAATATAACAGTGGTGGATTCCGGATCCCGGTGCAACCGGTACAGGTGCTGTACGCTCCATGCGCATGCGCAAATGCCCCAATTGGCTCAAATAGAAGTAAGGAGAGCAGGCAGGCGGTGGGCCCTCCGGAGCACCATACCGGAACAGTACCTGGTGCTCCAGCAGGCACCGGTACACCTGTACCAGGGCATACCGGTCGTATCCCACCACTGAAGTATAAGATGAAACCTTCCTCCAACTTCAACAGGAATTATTTAGCCAACCCTTTCTCCTATCCTTTCATTTGAGAAAAGATAGCACTAACCAAAGACCTTAGGCACAGGTACAAGTGTCCAGAGGTATTGATTAGTTCTTGTAGCAAACAAAACATTATATTTCCAGAAAAAAATATAAGACAGCTAGATCAACACAAACATAGAGAAGAGACCTTCAGAATTTACCTGTGTTTTGTATCCTCCACGTTTTTGTAAACTGGGTATCTGGAGGGATGGATTCACCTTCTCCTATAGTCACATCTTCTACAAAGGACATGGAGGGCACATTGATGTTTGGACTTTCAAAATCATAGTATGCTCCAATGGCTGCCTGTAAATTCCTATAAAAACAAAAGAAGATTTTCAGGCACAGAATGGTAAATTGGATAAATACCCAATTTAAATTGTAGAATTACTACTTATTTAATTATGAAATTAACACCTATTTGCAAGTTGTTTTCCATAGCTAGATGTACATCCTATCCTTTGTGCTCTTCTATATCTGCTATATAACATATCTTGCAGATACCGAGACTAAATAACATGAACGTCAAATGCAGACTAACCAACATCAGGCTGTTCTAGTCCTTACATATGTACACATAAATAAAAATCTATGGGGAAAAAGTCTGTTATTCTCCTAGAGCATAACAGAGTTGTGCTTGGATGCAAAATTGACTGATAATGCATTTTATAAATTAAATCTAGATTTTAAATCAAAGTTAAAAGGGGTGTAGTTGTGTTTTTTGTTTAAATTCAAAGATTAGTATAAAACAAATTGCAGTTGGCAAAAATGCAAAGGCAATTGTTATGATTTGTGAGTTAACTACGAATAATTCAGAAAAACATTGAAAACAACACATTCTAGATCAGGGGTGTTTCATTCATTGAGGGCCTGATCAAGATTGTGTTTGATAAAGACTTGTGAGAGAGCAAGTCTCTTGTGTATCTTGTGTGGTCCCTCAATTCCTATACTTGCCACCAATCAAGGAACATTCAATGAGAGTCTGTGCTCTTGATTAAGATATAGGCTGAATAGTGGCAATCTGGTATTCTGAATAATTTTGTAAAGCTTCTTCTACATGCAGTTTGTATTTCTTACAATATTTATATTGAAGTAAAAGCAGGTGAAATGCCATATTTAGAATTACTCTTCAAATTCCATGTGGAATTATTTACTAATATCATGCCTGAGAATGTTTTATTATTAATAATGTTTATATACATCATGCTGAATATTATTTATAATTGTAACGTTTTATTAAAATATATGACTAATTCACATTTCTGCATTTTTAGGAACTTGAAACTTGTTCTAACATAAACAAAATGTTCTTGTTGATTCTGTGCAACTGAAGTCACTAGAACCAAACTCTCTGGTATTTAAATAGGAATAACATTATTATTAACTTATAGACCTCAAAAAATTTTCATAAATAAATGACCAGAAATATCATTTATTTTTCTTGTCATGCCAGCTATTTATGTAGCCATATTATTTTTAATATTCACAAAGGCTAATATTTTAAACTATTACTTTGACTACAATGCAATTGAACACTTATTAAATGTTTTAAATGTTGTGCAATAAAAATATTGATAATATTCTTATCAGAAATAATAAATTCCAAAGGTACGAAATGGCCAAAATCCTAGTGATATGGAATGCCACTATCAGGAGGAATTAATTTAATATTCTTTAGAACGTTCTTTCCTGGGGATAAAATTCCTAATGTGCATTATGCATAATATATTTATAAAGTTCATTTTAAGATCAAAGGAATAAATTTAATGTTCTTTAACAGGACCTTATATGGCTGACAACATAATAATCAAGCTGGTTATTCTGAAATTCACATAAATAATTGTCAATGTCACAGTCATTACCAGACCTGTCCACTATGAATTTATCCAATCATCTTTTAAAGCCATCAAATTGTAGTAATCACCATGTCTTGTAGTAATGAAGAAATATTTTCTTTTTCTGTTCTAAGTCTCCTTCCAATCAAATTCCACATACTCCCTTATTCTAATGTTTTCCAAGGGAAAATTGTCTATTCATTTTCTCCACACCATATACATTTGTATACATTTTTGTATCTATTTCTTTGCCTTTTTCCAAAGTAAAATACTAAATATTCCATTTTTTCTCATAAGGAATGTGTTTGAGTTTCTTGATTGTTATAACTGCAGTCTTCCACATTTTTCTAGGTCTGTTATGTTTTGGGGATTTGATGGGGAAGAATAGGATGTAAACTCAACCTCACCAAGATTGAATAGTTATGGGTTTTATATCCACTAGATCAAGGAGTTGTAGGGTTTCCATTTTTGGTACTGAATTGGATGGCACTACCCTGTTCAGACGGTGTGAAATCTGGGGGTTCTCTTGAATCATAGCTCCTACTCAAAGAATGAGTAGCAACTGAGGCCAGGAAGGTCTTTGCATAACTAGATCCTGGGCACCTGACATGTCTGTCCTGGACTGGAGGCCCTGCTCATTGTCACCATACCTTAGACACCTCCCAATTGAGCCACTGCAATGTATTGTCTATAAGATTACCCTTGGACACCACCTGGAAGCTCCAGTTGGTCTAAAATGTAGTAATACAGGTAGTTATGAGTGATGGTGCAGCTATTCCATGAGCTGCACTGGCTCCAACAGACCTCTGGGTGTGATTAAAGTACTGGTTACCACTTTTATAGCTCTACACAGGACTGGGTTTTTTGATAGACTGCTTTCTCCCAAAAACATCTACCCACAGCGGTGGGCTGCTTTGGCTTCGCCCGGGTTTGGGAGAACCCGTAGCTAATGTTATGACCAGTTCAGAAAATCTCCAAATCCCACCCCTGGTTGGCCCCTCCCACCCCACCCCACTTCTCCCACTCCGCCCCACCCCTCCCAGGAGTCTCCACGCAGCCGATTTTGAATGCGAGGTAAGTGCAGGGCCTGTGCAGAAGCTCTGGGAGCAGGGGAAAACGGGCCTCCTGGAAGTTCCGGAAGGTTGAAAACAAGTCCATTTTTGACCTCCAGAGCCTGGGAGAGGCAGTTTTCGCCCTCTGAAAGGCTTGAGTAAAGCCTCTGGAGCCAGAAGGTGAAAACAGCCCCCCACTGTTGTGCAGGCTTAGGCCACACCCACCATGACCGCGGCCATTCAACAACTGGCCAAATAACCCATTGCTGAAATTTTTGAAGCCCACCCTTGTATAGCCACCCCACACATTCCCACAAAGAGGGTATACTCCAGATTCCTTCTTGTCATTTTATAGGACCTAGTAAGCATGTTTTTTCCATGGTTGTCCTGTTCTCTGGAACTATTCTTCCCCTACCCCAGGCTTCAACTCTAATCCCTTTAGAAAAGCTGTTAAGACAGCCCAGATATTAGTGACCAGTTAGGTGGGGTCCCCTTTTTATTGTTTTATTATGGTGCTTGGTTGCCATCTTTATACTTTGTATTGTAGATTGTAGATCTATAGATTGTAGATTATATATGATTTAACGTTATGTGGCTGGCTTTGGGGAGAGGTTGTTTATGTTATTTTGTTGTACGCTGTCCAGAATTGTGTTTTTTGAAATGGGCAGCCCTCTAAATCTAGTTAGTAAACAAACAAGATAGAGTATTCCAGAGGTGGATAAATCATAAATATGCATAAAGGTATTGCAATGATGGCAGTTTAATTTTCAAAACTTTTATTAATGATCCTAGCACAATTTCTTTTTTATAGCTGTCGCACACTGAGTTGACATCCTTGCTGAGTTCTCACTGTGACCACAAAATCCATTTCCTGTATACTTATAGGCAACTCAGAATCCATCACTGCAGGTGTGAAGTGTCTATGTCCCAGGATTGCTCATTTTATACTTACTTAATTTATATCACATTTGTTGTTTGCATCAAGTTTCATCTAATTTTACCACCCACATAGTTTAATACTTCCTTTGGTCAGCTCTTTATTTGCTAAGCCACAATCAACTCTGATTTACTCCAAGTTATGAAGTAACCAGAACCAGTTTGATGTAGCAGTTAAAGCATCAAACTATAAAATGGGAAACTGTAAGTTTTCATCCTGCCTTAGGCACAAAACCAGCTGGGTAGCCTTGGACCAGTCACTTTATTTCAGTCTAGGAAAGAGGCAATGGCAAACCATTTCTGAAAAGCCTTGCTAAGAAAATTTTCTCAGGCAACCTCCACAATTGATCATGATTGAATGAAAGAAAGAAAAATGAAGTAACCAAGCAGAATATCAAACTCAACATACTTGTGAAATTAGATAACTAATGAATCTGCCTCAAGAATGATAGCTGCTTCTAAGACGCAAACTATACATCCTACACAGTATGTTGCACAGAATATAATGTTCAGTCATATCTCATTTTGTAATAACTTTTGGATATAACTAATTCACAACTAAAGAAAAGATGGCAGGGTAACTCTGGGCCAGTCACTGTCTCTCAGTCCAGTACATCTCAAAGGACTGTTATTATAGGGAAAAGAGGAGGAAGCATTATATATGTTCATTGCCTTGAATTATTTTTAAAGTAATAAAGGCAGGATAAAATCTAATAAATAAAGAGAAAGAGAAAGAGATTTTCAGAGTAGCAGGGTAAGAGTTTACTTGGTGAATTATCATTTTTTTCTGGATTACAAAGCAATAAAGATAAAAGATTTTAAAATGTAAGAACTTCTAGCAAAAAGCTTAACAAGGAGTTGATGTAAAAAAGTTTAAAATGGATACTGGGACAGTTATTTTTTAGTGAAAGTGTTTTTGAATAAATTGGAAATAAATTAGACAAATGAACCAAATCTATCCGGCCTTCGTGGATTTTTTAAAATTATTATTATCAAAGAGTATAGATAATTGGTAGATTTTACAAAACAAAAGTTATACATACTGTGAACCAGACTGTGATGTTGACCTATGGAGATGTGAATTGTGATGTTGACTATAACTTCAGAGTGCCATTAGAAACTAAAGTATTAAAGGTAAAGGAAGACCCAAAAAAAGAAAAAGATGGATTTGGTACAACTCACAATGGAAGAATAGTTAGGGGAAAATATGGAACTTGTTGAGATGGCCAAATTGACTCCTTGATCAGAGAAAATATCTGCCTTTATTGCTGACTGGAAACCTCTTTAGACTTTTGCAAGACAGAAAAAAATGATCATGTGATTTATGGTTTTAATCAGGGGTGAAATGCTACCAGTTCAGGCCGGTTCACCGGAACCAGTAGTAAAAAATGCTACCGTTCGCCCAAACTGGTAGTAAAAAATGCTTAACAAAGTAAAAAAAAGTTCAGACGATCAGCTGTGCTGCGTGATGGTAGGAACTTTTTTTTTTACTTTTCTTTAGCATTTGGGGTACATTTTTGCTCCTAGGAGGTTTCCCTGAGGCCTGCTCGGCCAAAAATGGGGGATGGGGGGTACTAAGAAAGAAAGAAAGAAAGAAAGAAAGAAAGAAAGAAAGAAAGAAAGAAAGAAAGAAAGAAAGAAAGAGAATGGAGGGGGAGAGAGGGAGAAAGAGAGGGAGAGAGAGGGAGAAAGAGAGGGGAAAAAGGAGAGGGAGGGAGGACCACAAATCTGGCACTAGATGCAACTTCAGACAATACCTTGAAAAAGCACAACAATCCAGGGCTGGAAGGGACCTGGAGATCATCTAATGCAATCCCCATTGTTAAAGTAAATTTCTGTCTTTTGAACCCCCCCCCCCCCCCGTTACATGATTATATAGCCATGGCTACTCAGTCACATGACCCCCACCAAGCCACTCACATAGAACCAGTAGGGGGAAAAATAGATTTCACCACTGGTTTTAATCATTAGAAACAACAGCTTCTAAGAAGAAAGATTTATGTTGTAATGCTAGAGCAAGAGTTAAATTTATAACGCCTTTATACCTTCTGTAAAGAAGATTGGATTTGCTAATTGCTTTTTCCTTTGTTTTGCATTTTAGAAGTTTAATTTCTTTTTTTCTTACTTTATATTCCTTTTCATTTCCTTTTTTATGTATTTTAATATAAGTAAGATTCAGTATACCGATTTGACGTTTTCCTGTGTCTGTCACAAATTGAAGATTCAATACTGCAGTCTTTAAAAATAAATTGTACACTTTGCTCCCCTACCCAATATCAATGCTTGTTCAATGTCATTAACATTCTGTTTGGGCAACAACTTCTCCAATTCCCATTTAGCAGGAATCAAAGATCTATGCTACTCAGGAAAAAAATGAATACAGATAATTTTTTAGGTACAATAGGCCAATTACAAACATTTTAAATTATGACCAACTCATCAAAAGCTACTTACGACTCCATTTCAAAATTATGACTGCAGCAGCCCCCGGGTCATTTGTCCTTACAGACCACCACAGGGTCACTACAACACACTCCTGCTTCTCTCCCCACCATACCACCCCATGGAAGCCTGTACCAGCCCCAGAAGCTTGCTAGATAACATTTTCTGTCACTCCAATCCATCTCACTGTGTTGTTGTTATGAAGAAAAATACCTGGTACTATATATGTTGTCTTGAGGTCATCTACGAAAGATAAGCTATAAATATAATAAAGGAATAAACAGAAGAATTGAAAGCACTTAAATTGAAATTTTTCAGAGAACACTATAAGAAAATGAACAAATATCTTACAAGAAAGCAATAGCTATCCTCTTCAACACTGTTGCCCAAGAACTTACATGGACATGTCCATGAAATCATTAGACGATAGACCTCAACTCAGGGACTTTCTTTTATGGTGTAGAATATAATCAGACTTTACTGGCAATTTATCTCTCACATTATTAAACTTTGAATTGCAATCAAAGAATAATTTAAATATCTATGGATAAAGCTAATAGTCAATGGATTATTACCTAGCAGAGAACATTCATTAATGCCTCTCTTCCATTTTAGGTACTTTGTTCTTAACCAAATATAGGTATGTTTTCCCCCTCACTCTTTGCTTAAGCTATCTTGCTGTTCTGCAAGGGAGGATGGGAGAGAGAAAGAGAGAAATATCCAAGCAATGTCCTGGGCTTGAATGCCAATACCACAGAAAAATAAGCAGGCATACAATGGGGAATACACACTGAAAGGAAGGTGGTAGCATTGGCACCCCGATCATGGTGGGAGTTGCGAGTGTACTATCCAAATAGTCCAAAGTATTCCCCATTGTTTACCTACGTACTCTCTGGTATATCTCTTCGTCTTTAATCTCTCTGCTCTGCAAAGGGGGGGAAAGGAAAAACAATAGGTCAATCACAAGACATGTACTGTGGCAATCACATGATAGAGGGACATGGTGAAAGGTCACAAATGTGAGCCTTGGTTGTAAAAGTCAGCACCATAGTTTGAACCATCATTGGACAAGGCAGTCAGTAAGTGAAGTCTAACTGTAGTTCTACTTCAACTCTTACCACAAAATTCTGAAGATTATCTCCCATCCCCCCTCCATTATATGGTGATGATTGCTTCCACATCCCTGCTTCTCACTAAGGTACTATAATTTTCAACGAGTCCATTAAGGGGATGGCTCTTTCTGCAGTTCTTAAAAGTGATGACTGGCTAGCTCTTTTATTCTGTTTTTTACATATTTATAAGCAAACCCTGTACTGAATGCAACAGTGAATAAATATAGCCAGACCATCAAGAATTATACTTGTCATTAATCTCTTTTAAAACATGATGTAAAAAATATTATTTTTAGATTGCAAAATGATATAACTAGATCCCATAGCAGTCAATCATCTAAGTAGTGAACTGTGTTAAATAAACTATCAAGATTTTTTGAGAAAGAGGGGATTATATTCTAAACTGCTGGCTCAGTGAAATACTATGGGATAGATCCAAGTTGACAAAAGCTACTAAGTGATGATAAATACTTTACTAGTTGTTTGTTGCTTCTCTTTATTGCGTGGTTTAAGAGGATAATAAATACAATACAATAGCAGAGTTGGAAGGGACCTTGGGGGTCTTCTAGTCAAACCCCCTGCCTAGGCAGGAAACCCTCCATTCCAGACAAATGACTATCCAACATCTTCTTAAAGACTTCCACTGTTGGGGCATTCACAACTTCTGGAGGCAAGCTGTTCCACTGATTAATTGTTCTAACTGTCAGGAAATTTCTCCTCAGTTCTAAGTTGCTTCTCTCCTTGATTAGTTTCCACCCATTGCTTCTTGTTCTACCCTAAGATGCCTTGGAAAATAGTTTGACTCCCTCTTCTTTGTGGCAACCCCTGAGATATTGGAACACTGCCATCATGTCTCCCCTAATCCTTCTTTTCATTAAACTAGACATACCCAGTTCCTGCAACCGTTCTTCATGTTTTAGTGTCCAGTCCCCTAATCATCTTTGTTGCTCTTCTCTGCACTCTTTCTAGAGTCTCCACATCTTTTCTACATTGTGGCGACCAAAACTGGATGCAGTATTCCAAGTGTGACCTTACCAAGGCATTATAAAGTGGTATCAACACTTCACGTGATCTTGATTCTATCCTTCTGTTTATGCAGTCTAGAACTGTGTTGGGTTTTTTGGCAGCAGCTGCACACTGTTGGCTCATATTTAAATGGTTGTCCATTAAGACTCTAAGATCCCTCTCAGTTACTACTATTGAGCAAGGTACCACCTATACTGTACCTGTGCATTTCGTTGATGTAGAACCTTACTCTTTTCACCATTGAATTTCATTTTATTAGATATTGCCCAATGTTCAAGTTTGTCAAGATCCTTCTGTATCTTAAGCCTGTCTTCTGGAGTGTTGGCTATTCCTGCTAGCTTGGGGTCATCTGCAAATTTGATGAGTTCCCCATTTATTCTCTCATCCAAATCATTGATGAAGATGTTGAAGAGTACTGGGCCCAAAACAGAGCCTTGGGTACTCCACTGCATACTTCCCTCCATGTAAAAAGAGCCAAGTGGCGCAGTGGTTAGGGTGCAGTACTGCAGGCTGCTTCAGCTGACTGTTATCTGCAGTTCAGCGGTTCTAATCTCACCGGCTCAAGGTTGACTCAGCTTTCCATCCTTCCGAGGTGGGTGAAATGAGGACCCAGACTGGGGGGGCGATATGCTGACTCTGTAAACCGCTTAGAGAGGGCTGAAAGCCCTATGAAGCGGTATATAAGTCTAACTGCTATTGCTATTTGCATTTCCATTGAGGATTACACGCTGAGTGCGGTTGGTCAGCCAGTTACAGATCCATCTGGTGGTGATGCTGTCCAACCCACATTCTTCTACTTTATCTAGTAGTAGGTTATGGTCTACCTTATCAAATGCCTTACTGAAGTCCAAGTAAACTATATTGACAGCATTCCTCTGGTCCACTAATTTTGCCACTTTGTCAAAGAATGCAATAAGATTAGTCTGGCATGATCTGTTTTTGACAAACCCATGTTGGCTTCTGGCTACTACTTTGTTTACTTCTAGGTGTTCGCTAATTCGTTACTTGATTATCTTTTCAGAATCTTTCCTGGTTGGGGTCAGGCTGCTAGGTCTATAGTTTCCTGGATCTATTTTTTTTTCCTTTTTTGAAGATGGGAACCAGATAAGCTCTTTTCCAGTCCTCTGGCAGTTCCCCGGTGCTCCAGGATCTCTGAAAGATATAGTTCAGTGGTTCTGAAATCTCATCTGCCAGTTCCTTGAGAACCCTGGGGTGTAATCTGTCTGGTCCTGGTGATTTGAACTTGCCTAGGGTAGACAGGTGCTCACTTACCATTTTCTTCCCTATTTCAATTTGTGTTCCTAATCTGATTTTTGTGGTGGTGTTTTTGATAGGTTGGACTGTTTTATGTGTAAAGACAGATGCAAAAAAATGAGTTAAATAGTTCTGCTTTCTCCCTGTTGCTTGTCACCTTCTTGCCACTTTCTCCCAGCAATGGACCAATTGTTTCCTTAAACCTTTTCTTGTTTTTAACATGTTGGAAGAAGCTTTTTTTGTTATTTTTTACTTTTGTGGCAAGCCTTTCTTCATTGTGAGCCTTAGCTTTCCTTACAGGAAAGCTCTTTACAGGCTTGGGCTATTTGCTGATATTCTGCCTTAGTTATGTCCCCTTCTTTCCACTTTTTATACTTAATTTTTTTTGTCTTTCAATTTGTCAGAGAGTTCTTTATGCAGCCATGCTGGTTTCTTTTGGGAACTGTTACTTTTCTTCTTCATTGGTATTGTGCTAGACTGAGATAAATCAATATATCAAGTAAGATTTATACTAACTTACAATCAGATGAATGAAGCAATACTTGTTAAAATCAGGGAGTTAATCTGCTTCATTCAAACACATTACTTCACTTGTGACAAAAGGTAGAATTGATAAGTAAAAATAATGAAGGCCACAGGATTACGTTCAGGATACTTCTCCAACAATTCCCTTGATATCTTGCTTCAAAATCCAGACTTATTATAAGATGCATAAAAAGTGCATGAATACTAAGAAAACTGCATATTTACAGAGAATCACAGCTCAAAATATATATTAGAAAAGCATTTTTAATTGCTTCTTCAAATTAAAGAAAAATACACAGCTTGCAATGGCATTATTTTCAATCTTGTAAACATACTTCAAAGGGGAAAGGGCTATTTATGCATCAAGGCTGATTGCCAATTCTCTTCCCTTCCATGTGTCATATTTCATCACCCAGCATTGCCACTTGGAATGGTTTCAGTATCTGTTCCAGCCAATATGTAACTGAGGCTCAAACAAATTGAAAGCAGACTATCTTTTCTTCTAAGTATTTTTCCTAAACCAAACTGCAGTGAAAATATTTTTTCAAAAATTATACAATTTGTTCAGTAAAAAAATGATGTCAACCTGGAGAGATAACAGATTACAACGAGGAGGATGAAAAAAACATGAGCAGAGTCATGATGACAAAGCAAATATTTAACTGAAGTTCAACTGAACAAGTGCTCTTTGCCACAAAGTTGAACAAAAAACCAACCACAGTGTACAGTGTAATTATGCTGCAGCAAAACACAGATGTTTTAAGTTATGAGATGATTAAAGAACCAGTAACAAATCAGACATCGAAATTGCAGTCTATTTCATCAAGTCTTCCAGGTATATATTTAAATCATAGCATGTTGAACTCTGGGAAATAATAACCTGAGAAGAAATGCTTCACTCCCCCTGAATCACACTTAACCATCAAATGTAAATTGCAAATGTTGCTTTAAAAAAGTCTCTACCTAGAAAAGATTTATTGATGTATACTTAATATGGTATGTCTTTATGAACATATTTATAATCTCATACATACATGCAAAGCACTTTGTAAGACATCTTCACAACTTACAGTTGTGAAGGAGCTTATAATTATGAATTGACGTTTATAAAATGAATGAACTCCTGGTGAAAAAGGAAACAGAGATTTTTCCTTCTATTTCAAAGGGCAAGAAGTATTCCTTGACTTATAACCACAACTGGACTTGAAATTTTGGTCCTAATTCATCGCGGTCATTAAGCGAGGCAGCCACATGACCACCTTGCTCAATGACCACAATCCCAGGTGTAATTGCTAACCGACTGCATGGGTCACTAAGTTGATAACGCAACAGAACTACCTGCCAAAAAAGGGCACACAACTCCCATCCATGCACACAAAGGGTCATGAGAAAGGAAGCTTGGAACTCAAGAAGTCCTTTCTCCAGGCAACTGCAGGCCGTCCCCTCCATGCGTAGAAGGAATCTGCACTGCTGGGCCAGAGAAAGGAAGCTCTGATCCCAAGCACCTGAACATTTTTTCTCAGTCCCAGCATGCCGGTTCTCCTCTACTCTGTGTGTTGGCCTTTCTAGCCTTTAGAATACTGTATTCACTAGCTTTCTGGCTAGAAAATTAGTAAATGTTTTTCTGAAGGATAGAAAGGCTTTTTCCAGTCAGTAAGGATGGCAAGCATGCTTGGTAGAGGAACTCTACCCCAAATGGGTAAAATCAATCTGACATGCAGTCCTTCTGCTCTCAAAGGCACTGACTGAAAAAGTCCATGACGAAAGCTAAATGGGATTTTAGGATGGGGCACTTGGAGTCAGCATGGCTTCAAACACTCCAGGCTGGCAAACACCTTGTACTAACATCCCCCTTGGCTTTTGTTATAGACTTTTCACCCAACATTTTCGAGAGCATAAGGGCTGCTTGGTGGAGGGGCTCCACCCTTAATGAGGCAAAATCAAACTAGCAGTGCTTCCACTCTCTGAAAGACTGGCTGAAAAAGGTTCATCTCATAATGGGTCCTGATGGACCGTTTTCAGCCATCCTCCAGGAACCAGGAGTCCTGCAACAACAGCTTGCAACTTTCCTTGCCTACTTCTCTGCTGACTTTCAGAGGAAGCTGACAGGTAAGATTGCAAATGGCAATCATATGATTATGAGCACCTTGGCATCCCATTGTGAATACAAATGGGTTGCCAACAGCCCAGACTGCTATACAGGACTGCAACATTAATAACTTCAGGCATTGGTTTATGTCCCTTAATTCAGTACCTTTGTAATTTTGGTTACTGAACACAATTCAGTAATTTGGTCATTGTGAGGACTATCTGTATAACACAAGCTTCTTCATATTACTAAGTCCAAATGTTTCTATACAATAGTGGCTAAAGTAGAATAAGTCGTTCTATATAAATTACATATAAAAGATGTCAAGGTCAAATAGCTTCCAGAATAATATTAATAGCATAAAACAATAACTGAATACGTACTGGTAATCCTTATTATCATAATAGATCTTGCCTATCATGGTTATAACTGATGACAGTCAAAATAGCCTGGTTGCTGAGCACTCAAAGTGCAGTTATGCGACCATAAGAGGAAGGAAAATACAGCTTTCAGGTATCTGTTACTATAGCTTCTATCAATGTACCAGTAGTTCCAGTCCAAACTTTGAGAATCTGTTTCTTGACCTGAACTGCCTCAAATGGCTGCCACTAATCTAGTGCTCTCCTTCTCTTTGACCCCAAACTACTGGCATGAAGATTTATCTACCTTCTCTTTCATATCTCAATTGAATATATTATATTTTGGAATGTTTTAAGTTCTCTCTTATCATAAAAAGTTGCTATAAATTTTAATGGCCAACAGGGACCAGCAGCTCTCTCATTAAGCGAAACAGTCACTAAACAGGTAATCATACAAGTGGAAGTGTGCTTTCCTTTTCCCCAGTCCCTCATCCTTTTGATTGCTTCCCCCACTACTAAGATAATTAGCAAGAAGGAAAGTAATGCTTGTATTTACATTCACAGGAGAGGAAGGGATTACAAGAGAGCACACAATGGGGAATACATTGGGCCATTTGCACACTTGTGGCTCCTTCTGCTCTAGCTTCACCTCACTGTGCCTGCTTACTCTTTTGTAATTTCACTTCTCCCCATACCACCTCATTCCTTTCAGTGTGCACTCCCCATTGTGTGATTGTTTACTTTCTTGTAATCCCATGCTTTCCACTCATACAATAGCCTGGAAAAAGTTATTTCTGATTTATCCTTGAAGTTACAACCAGTGCACCACCCCCATGAACAAGTGATTGCAATTCAACTGCTTGGCAACTGCCTTGTATTTATGACTGATTGCCATATCCTTTGGTCATGTGATTGCAATTGGCAACTATTCCAGCAAGTTTCTAACAAGCAATGCTAATTTGGGAAGTAGGATTAGCCTAACAACTACATGATTTGTTTAATTTATGTAAACCAGCCAGAATGCTGGTGAGTTCAATGGCCATATACATTTTCTTAATAAAAAACTACCATGAGACACTAAATGATCACTGTGATTCACTTGAGAACCATGGCAAAAATTGTCATAAAATTGGGTGTAATCATATGATGACTCACAATGACCATACCATTTAGAAACAAAAATTCTGATTCCAACTGTGGTCATAACTTGAGGACTACCTGTATTCAGCATCTGGATTCAGAGGTAATACATTTCTTACAAGAAAACCCACCTGTTCATTCCTGAAGAATCTGACTAGAATGACATTGCACTGTAGTAACTATTTGTGATCCTTAAAATGCTCAAGAAAATTGCTATAAAACTTTGATATCTATGTGATTCTTACCTAAGAACTTGTTTACTGCCTTTCATGTAATCTATGTAAGGAGAAGATAAGGAGTACAGCTCTGCTAATTCTTCTTGATCATTCAGTGGCTTTCAATACTAATGACCACTGTATTATTCTGGACAGACTCTCAAAATAGATGACCTGAATTACAAAGAGCTGGACTCTTCGTTCCACTGTGGTCCTTGGCTACCATTTTGACATTTCGTCTCTGATAGGCTCCTGTTTATGAAGAATTGAGATCACCATCTGGAAGGGGTCATTGATCCAGATCTGTGACCAATTTTACCTGTTAAGACTGGTTATCGTATTTTGGCTGCAACTATAGAGAACAGAGAAGTATGGCTAATATTAACCAGCTCTGGAAACTTCTATGGTAAAAAATCTTATTAATCCTTAGGTCACTATTGAGCTCTTTGGCTTGTATACTCTTTGGCTTGTATACTGTTTGGCTTGTATACTCAAAATGTAAAACCTAAATTGTCTTGGAACCTAGATGTTGTGTTATTGTAAATCTCCATGTATCGTTGCCAGCTCAGACTCTGACAAGAAACCAACAGTAAGCAATCAGTTTCAGAGTTACTGAGCAAACTGCTACCTGAGGCAGCTATAGGCAAAGGCAATGCTGCCCAATAACCATGTATGTCTGCTGCCAGGCTTAGATGTTGAGGAGCCTGAGATGTTTCCTCCTCCTAGTGCAAGGACTTGCCACACAGAGAGCAGGGTAGAACAAAAGCACTCCTCACAAAAAAGAACTATCACCCTTCCAAATGAACAATTCCTGAGTTGCTTCTATTTAAGAAGAGTAGCAGGCTCAAGCCCCACTATTGGCAATAACTATTTGTTAACCTAGACTCAACATACCTTGCCTCTTGACTTGAAATCTTATGACTGATTCTGGACCTGGTCCAGCTGAAAACCCTGCTATGACATTTGGGCCTTTGAACTTTGCCTTACATCTCATACCAACCGTTTTGGATATCCAGTCATGTCCGACACTCATCACCATTTCTTAGTCGAGGGAGCCAGCATTGTCTGAAGATAATAGTATTTCCATAGTCACATGGCCAACATGACTATATATCAAAGGTGCATGGAACGTTGTTAGCTTCCCACTAAAGTGGTATCTATTTATCTATTCTCATTTGCATACTTTTGAAATGATAGGTGGGCAGGAGCTGGAGCAAGTAACAGGAGCTCACTCCCGTTGTATGGCACTGGGGACTCAAACCTGGGTGTCAGCTTTCCAGCTGACAAGCTCAACATTTTAGATAATCTGTTATACCTACAACCTCAGTTAGCAACCACTCACAAATATAGGATTAAGAAAAATAAAATCATTTTCTTACCAATGTATGCATTTACAACCAAATTTTGTGCCCTTGACAACATTGTGTGCCAAAATGACAGTAATGTTAGTGTAGTTTATATGAAAAAAACCTATTTGAATGAAATGGCAGTAACCAGTAATCTCTCAGTCATGTGTACACTGAGTGATCATTTCACTTAATGACTTAGTCTTTCAAAAGAAACTTGGTCGCTTAACCAAGTGGGAGTAGGTGTTAATTAAACATGTTTTGTTATGTATCAGTCAAAAATGTATTATACTGTTACTTTAATAGTAATAGCAAATTACTTACTTGTCTTTAAAAAAACATAATCAAGCTACTGTTACTCAGTCATCTCCTGGGTAAGAAAAAATGTATAGCTGTTGGGACACAAAACTGTCATGACAATACAAAAAGAACTATGGATTACAGAAAGTTTTCATTTAATGATCCTGATTGTGACTGGTAATACTTAAGCGATATTATTAAGTAAAAGATGTGATCATGTTGACTTCTGTCAGTAACATTGAGGCCATTAAATGAATCATTCAAGTTTATTAAGTACAACATCAGTGGCTGTGACATGCAATATACTGCCAGCTTCTTTTCCAGCGATTTGCTTGTTGGAAGATGGCTGGGAAGCTCATGAATGGCAACATGTGACTATGGGATTCAGTGACAGTCATAAATGCATGCCAGTTGCAAAGCACATGAGTTACGATAATGTGACCATGTACACGGTGACTGTCATAGGTTTAAGGGCCAGTTGTAAACCTACTTTTCTAGAGCTGTCGTAAGTTTGAAAGCAGGACAGTTGTTAACCAAGGACTACCTGCACTTTTTATTGTCAATATATACTGTAAATATAAGACCAATGCTAGTTTATCAGTTTTTCCTGAGTGTTCTTTCATACAGCTAGTTTAAATATACTTTCCTAACGCAGAACATTTTAGGTTGTACCATAAAGTCTTATTTTTAATTATTATCACATTTTTGCCATCACCATGGTTGGACAGATGCTCCTGGTTGCCATTATGATAGTATACTTTTATTTTAAAAAATCATTTCCATTCAGTTGTATATTTAGACTGTTGTGCATTTCAAATCTAAATTTTATCCAAAAAAAAAGTATAGAAAGAAGATACAACCATTTAAAAATAAGAATGCTAGCCTTCTTAGTTGAATTAAAATGGATTTTATGACAGCATATCAATCAGTTTTACCTAAATTAAGGCAGTTGCCTTTCTGCTTATCCTTGAACATAATCCTCTGAACACAAAGTTTATGTTGATAAGCTAAACAGTTTAGGAAGGTTTTAAGAACAAAGTAAAAATGTTCTGTCTCTTCTCAGCCTTTTATGTCCTCTTATGGTTTTTTTTCCTGAAATTTCTGACAATTTCTGGAATCTAATTACCAGAAAAACTATTAAAACTCTTATCCTAAATGAAAGCATTTCTTCTATAATTAATTCATTCATCCCACCACAATTCCAGGATATACTGTATTTATTCAAGGCTGAGGAAGGAATACAGAAATTCTGTGTGCACGCCTGCATATTGTCAAGTATATTTTGCAATATACTTTATTTGAAATTGAAAGGTTGCTAAAAAGGCCAGTTGTTAACCAAGGACTACCAGTACTTTTTATTGTCAATATAAATATAAGACCAATGCTAGCTGATCAGTTCTTTCTGAATGTTCTTTCATACACCTAGCTTAAGTATACTTTCCTAATGCAGAACATTTTAAGTTGTTTTTAAGGATTTGCAGATCCTAACTAAAATATAATTGAGAGCTGGCACAATCAAACAAATCACAGAAGTGTGCACTAATTTAAGGCTAAGAACAAAACAGGGAGCACAGGAACCTATGATTATGCACACCATATAAATTCAACTATCAGAGCTGTTGTACAAAGATTTACTTGTGTTCTACTCTTTCAAGCTGCAACATAGCTAGATATCATAATATACCTGACGATAGACTTAAACATATGTTACAATACTAGAGCCAAGCTTTGACATCTCTATTTTTATCAACTAATTATACCTTCAACTGAAGAACCCAGGAACAGATAATAAACATAGTGACATGTTCTGCATTAGGAAAGTATACTTAAGCTAGGTGTATGAAAGAATATTCAGGAAGAACTGATCAGCTAGCATTGGTCTTATATTTATATTGACAATAAAAAGTATTGGTAGTCCTTGGTTAACAACTGGCCTTTTTAGCAACCTTTCAATTTCAAATAAAGTATATTGAAAAATATATTTGACAATATGCAGGCGTATGGCACTTGTAAAATGCAGAAGTCAGCACTGAAGCCATGTTCACTCACTCTTGTATACTATGATCATTTATTTAAAAGGTACTGCATGGTCCACTTGAAGCTTATAGCTGGCATAATGTACCATTTCTTCTCCAAGAATAACTTTTGTACATAAAACTTGGACATATTCAACACCTATTAACTGTATTCAAAATTTGGTAAAATAAGTATCAACATTGGATGCTTCTTTTCACTGATTAAGAGCCGAGGTGGCGCAGTGGTTAAATGCAGCACTGCAGGCTACTTCAGCTGACTGCAATTCTGCAGTTCGGCTGTTCAAATCTCACCAGCTCAGGGTTGACTCAGCCTTCCATCCTTCCGAGGTGGGTAAAATGAGGACCCGGATTGTTGTTGGGGGCAATATCCTGACTCTGTAAACCGCTTAGAGAGGGCTGAAAGCCCTATGAAGCAGTATATAAGTCTAACTGCTATTGCTATTGCTAAGTATTTTAATATTTCTTAATAAACACTTGGGGGTGAGAAATAATACAAAATAGAAAAATAAATACAACCTGGGGAATGAAATGTACATGAGAATATTATGCTGTATTGTTTAAATAAATAAAATGTCCACGGACTTTGCTATCTCTTCTCTTGTGCATTACTCTCCCCAGCTGCATTATTAATGCATACAAAGTCATCTGATTCATTTAAAATGTAAATACAGTCAAAATACTGAATACTTTTTTCTTCATATATACGATCACATTATTCTGTCACCAGAATTCTTTGCAATATATTAGTAGTAGTCACATACTACCAGAATCCAGTAATTACCAGAATACCAGTATAGAAGACATGCTTATACACTTAAATATTGAAACATAGGGTTTGAAAGACATCATGCATTATGCTGCAACAAATCTCTGTTTACCACATACTGGTACAAAAGATTTATGGAGATCCCCAATGTTATGACAGTTGTTTATGGGATTTCTGAATTTTGAACTATGTGGGGCAACAATGCCTTGTGAAATCTAGATTAAACACTGTTTGGCTCAAATGTTCATTGGATAATCTTAAATAAAGCTATCACACAGATGAGATGGTATCCTTCTTTCTGGAATGTTCTATTAAAGAGTGCAAGTTGAGAAGATGTCACATGACAACATAGCTTAGATATTAAGATTAAACATTTCTCATAATTTCTCCCTTTTCATGTGTAGAAATCCTCTTTTAAAAGAAGGTGGGGCAGATATGTAGGTTAATCTAACCTATAGTTTAAAGTGGTACATTCCAGTTATACTTACACTTCTACCATACATCAGAAATAACAAAAATAAACTCAAATTTCAGTTTAACTATAACAAAATATATTTGTTATGAGCAGCAAAGTAAGAATTTCCTGTACGTAATAAAATTCCCTATGGAACTACTATTAATCAGATTCAAAACCATTTTTACAGCCCATTTCTAATAATGTTGCTTTACAAATAAGTCTGCTTAATTTCAAATTGAATTATTCCTATGGAAGCTTGAACTGGGATGAAAGAATTTTTATCTATTTATTTCATTATGCTGCTTGAGCGCTAGGTTTTTATGAAATATAGAGGGAGGACTTGATGTGCTCAACTACCAGAGGTTACATCATTACATGGAAGTAGTTTTCTCAATAAGAATATGGAACTGGTTTGTCATTTCAGATGGTATATTTGTTCCAATTCCCCAATCTAGTAAATAGCCCTAGGATTCCCTGGCAAACTCCCGTTACAATACTAAGATTTCACCATCCAAGTTTGGGGGCTTTTTGAAATCAGTCAAGATCAGTACTTGACACCAAATATTGTGTTTAATATGTCAGCACTTTTTTTTTTTGCAATCTATACTGATATAACACTTGTACGGCCAGGTTGGAGACTATCTACAGCACGTGATTTCTAAGAATCAATTCATCCCGATGGGATATAATTAATCAATCAATCAATCAATCAATCAATCACTGACTGTAATAGTTTGTAGATATGTGATTTGCATAAAAGTCAAAAAACATTATGATACGATAGAAATTTGATCAGGAAGAGAAAGTTCATAGGCTGAAAACATGCCCTGACATTACACCACCTTTATTCACAGACAGCATGCATCGCTTAAAATTTCTATTTACAAACCTGTGGATAAGAACTTCTGTAATAAACAGGTGGTGATTAGAACTGAATAAAAGTTTTGAGAATGTGGCTTGCATAGATATAATCAGCCAAAATTTTAGACAAACCTGTTTATCACTAATAGCAACAATACAATTTCACTAACACACACACAAAAAAGGCTTAATTCAGGGTGCAAGCTTCACTTCTTCAATGACTCACCATACTGCTGGGGGCAATAAAGGGAAAGCAGAAATACACACAAAAATTCCATAAGCTGAAAAAAATCAAAATATGGCTAACTTCGAATTTAAACAAAAAGAAGCAGCCCACATTCGAGGAAGGGGCACACCAAATTGTTTGTTTTATTACATTATTATATGACATTCTTCTTTTTATAGCATCAAAATGCTTTTAAAGCCCGGACAGATTTTTTTTTTAAAAAAAATTCAAAACACTGGAGAAGGTTGCCTCTGAGTTTAAGCAACATAGACCATAAAATAAAAACAACCCGCCATGTGACGGAACCAGTTACAAAGAACAAGGCAGGTCGAGCAAAAACCGGGATTTGAACCCTAGCATAGGAAGCCTGACCACTAATAGGAAGAAGGCCTCACACGACGCCTTGTACAGATAAGGTGACTGACTGCACCTGTATGACTTGTCCAGCCAGTGAAAAAGCGTCACATCAGGGTTGTTTACATCTGACAGAGCTGCTCCGCCTGACATTACTCCTCACCTAACAGGGTTAAGTCCGCGGACAAAATTCTCCACCGCGCTCCATTAGCGGGGTAACTTCCCTAGTCGGGAGTGAGGGGCTCGGCCTGACAAAGTGAGTTTCCCACCTCTCCAACTTGGCCCTCCCGAGAGGGGCAACCTCCCTCCCCCCCGCTTCTCCAACTACCCGTCGCCGTGGTCCCATCCCGTCCCACTCCTCCCAGCGGTGTACCAGTTCGTCATCTCCAGGAAGAAGGCACAGCCAGCCGGGCTGAGCTGAAAGCCAAGGAGCCGCTGAAATTCGCCAATGAGCACGTCCTTGTCGGTGGTTCCCAGACAGCTGAACTTCTGCATCAGCTCGGCGTCCAGATCCACGTCCATCCCCTCCATGGCGGCGCGACCCCTTCTTCCCGCGCCAGCCCGGCCCCTTCCACTAGGCCCCGGGCTGCCCGTGAGCCGTCGCTGCCGCCTGCTCAAAGCTGCATGGGGGAGGGGGGGTTGAGGGAGAACGAGCGAGCGAGCGAGTGAGCGAACAGCACGCAAAGCACGCTGATGCCGCGGCGTAACGTCAGCACGCACCGTGATTTCACAAACGTGATGACGTCAGCCCCATGGATCAAAATACAAACCTTTCAACAGTGTTAAGCATTAAACGAGCTGATCTTTTCCCCCCACTCGGGGTCTCAACCGGTGACAATCCCCGACAGAAGTTGCGTGGGCTCGAAAGCTGGGCAGAGTCAGGGCTGGAGAATCGACGGAGAAATTCAAACGATTTCTTTGAAAGGTACGGCGGTAAATTTACTTCTCTTTTACTGCCTCCAAGACCAGAGAATCAAGTTCACAAAGGAAACCAGTTTTGCTCGAAAGAAACTTTATTAAAACACTTAAGCGGCATTTGAGATCGCACTGAGCTTTGCCCGTCTTTGTTTGGGGACTTCCTTGGAACCCCCATGGGATTTCTAACCTCCGTGTGTATGAAGGTCATTAAAGTATTTGTTGCTCTATTTTTTTTTATTGTGTGTTACTTTTTTTCTGTTTGGACAGGAAGGACATTACCTCAATGAATCAGTCCCGTGGAAATAAGAGGAAATTAATTGATTACCAATTGCATTTCCTAATATCATATTTTATATCCTACAGATCTGATTTTCCATAAATAAGGGATTCAAACACATAACTCTTAGACCATTGCCATAGTTCTTATTTGCAGTGTACATTATAGGTTACCACGGCCCATCTTTCAAATAACCCCAACTTCTTTGCTTTGCCTGAAATCTGGAAGGACTAGGTTAACATTTGCTTCTGGACTTTTGACACAGAAATGGAAGGCTAACAACAACATTTACTTCATCTTATGGCCTCTTTCTTCTTCCCCTTCTAACTCAGCCATTGGATTTTGTTGTTGTTTTGGTCATCATTAAAAAAAATGGAATAGAGTTACCACAAAAATGGCTAAGAAATTGGTTCAGATGACTTGCACCTCTTGTAATGAGTTGCACTTTGTGTTTCATGGCAGATATAAAAAACTGAATGACATTATAGACAAAGGAATATTCATATTTTGCATTTGATAAAATGAGACCACAACAGATAAAAGATTGATAATGGTTTTTAAAGTTTTAAATTTTATTTTCTATACAATATGAGAGTAACCATTTCCAATATTCAGCAAACCATCTATAAAACCTACTTCTACATCTGTTTACTGCCCATTCAAATTTTATTGGATATTAATAAGACTGTTTATTTTTATCACAGTGAAATTCTTAACTCTCCGAGATAGAAAAATAAAATACCCATTTAGTACTTATAGTAATTGATGGGGTTGAAACTGAAATAAGTTCCATTAAATTCAATCAAGATTTTTAATCCTAAATAAATGTGAAATTTTAGCAAGAATCTAGTAGTTAATTATAATCTAGGTTTGCCAAAAAGGAAAACCAACAGTTCATTAAAAAGAAAAAAAAATGGCAGTGCAATTCACAATATTCATCTAATTATTTGTAAATAAATGCAAAGTAAAAAAACCCAAAGTATAAATATATAAATGATTAAATAATTATGGAAATAAATAATTGTGATGAGCAATTGTGGAAGTTTATACTTTACGTATGAAGCAGCTCTCACTCAATTTTAATGACCAAATGCAATTTGCTCTATGTATTACTGTTATGTATGACTAATATCTATAAACCACTTGGAGTCCATTGAAATTGAAGCAGTGGATAAATTGTATAAAGAAAGGTATGCCATATTACCTACACTATATTGCCAAAAGTATTTGCTCACAACTGCTTCTGATTATGTGGATGGATGAGCGAATACTTTTGGCAATATAGTGCATTTCAAAGTAATTTATCTACTTGGTCATTAAAAAGCTAAATTGTCAACATTAAATAATTTCATGATTGATAATAAAAAGCTCATTCCAGGTAAATTATTTTATACAAGATAGGTATTTCATATTTGCATTATTTGACTGGAATTCTAGATATGTATATATTTGTATCATATACTCCACTATTTATTTCCTTGAACTCACACCAACAGACTCTAAGTGGCTTACAAAATCTAATGCAAATTTAAAACAATTAAAAACAGTCCAAACTAAAACAGTATAAAGCACGATGCAACTATCCCTCCTCAACACATTTACTCTACACCAAGGAACAAAACCAAGTTTTAAGGGCTTTTCAGAACCCCAAAAGAATTGGCGACATCAGAATTTCTGAAGGGATGCTGTTCCAGGGGATGGAACACCCCACGTCCTAAGGCACACTTGCTAAGTCCTGAGATGGTAACATTTAATAGAAGGGACTAGGTGCATACCCACTCTGTCCAAATGTATAGGAGTTATAAAGACCTACCACCTTAAAGCCAATGGAACTTAAATAGCAGCAGTGACACATGAGCACAAATATTGAATTTGCTGTAACTTGCAGATGGACTTCAAAGGCAGCTCCATGTATAGCACATTGAAAATACAAATATTATAAGAATTGTAACTATGTTACCTAATGCCAAGTCAACTAGCTGAGGCAGGCAGGGGGGAATTGACCTGGTTGCCTGCTGTCTAGTCTAAACAGTGAGATATGATTGTGGGGAAATGCAGTCATATTAATAATTTTCATTCATTATTGGGAGGAAAGCATAAGAAATAGCCCTAAGATTGGCTAGCTGAAAAGTCAGTATTTTGCCCATTATTTTTTTTTAAAAAAAGACTTATGGGACGATTTAGGATTTGCTCTACTCTCCTACTAGTATTGTGCAACTGTCAAATTTAGTTCATGCAAATTTTTTCTGAAATATGAAATATTGGTTAGAACAGTTCTTGAAGTTTTTGATCGTTAATACTTTAATCCATTCTATTTCTGCATTTCTGATTAATTCAGCTGATTTGATTCTCTCAGAAACTGATGCAACTGTTTATTCTATTCTGGATGACTTCTAGATGTTAATATTAAAAGTATATTACTGAAATATTAGCTTGGTTGGTTCAGCTTTTGTTTCTTTCTTTATCTGCCATTGAGTTGTGCACACTAATTGATTACATCTGCTTATTTCAGGTGTCTCACATTTTTACCCACTATATGGGTTACAGTTAAGACCATCAACCAACAGTTTACAGTTAGCTATTTTCCAAGGCATCCAAAGGCCAGCCAAGGAATAATAAATGGAGACTGATCAAGAAGAGATTCAACCTAGAAATAAGGAGAGATTTTCTGACAGTGAGAGCAATCAACCAATGGAACAACTTGCCTTCTGAAGTTGTGGGAGCTTTATCATTGGAAGCTTTCAAGAAGAGACTGGACTGCCATCTGTCAGAAATGGTGTAGGACAGGGGTTGGCAACCTTAAACACTCAAAGAGCCACAAAGGTCCTAACTGGAAGTCCCCCCCCCCCTTGTTCAATTCTGGAGCCGACCGGAAATCCTGCTCCCCCACCATAGTCTCCTCTTAGTGCGGCATCCTTTTTCCTCTACCTATCCTAACCGAAAGCCCTATCAATTGTGGAGCTGACCAGAAAACCTGTCCCTTGCCATAGAGTCTCTTCCTGGTGCGCCCTGCTCCCCACTCAACCGGAAGCTCCTCTCAAAATTGTGGTGCCGATTGGTGACAGGGAATCTCAGCAGAGGGATGAAAGAGCCAAATGCGGCTCCAGAGCTGCAGGTTGCTGACCCTGGTGTAGGGTCTCCTGCTTGGGTGGGGGTTGGACTAGATGACCTACAAGGTCCCTTCCAACTGTGTTAATCTGTTAAAAGTTGCCTATGCAAATTTATGTTCCTACACTGAAATCACAACTAAGATATTGCATCAATCAATATGTCTATTACTGGCAAAAACCTGTAAACAATAGTGATAGGCAAAAAAGAGCAAAACCTGTTATTTCTATACTTAGGAAAATATTTACACCCCCAAGTGCCAATTGATTGATGTATGAACAACCGATCTGATACAACTTCTCAGTCTCAAAGCCCTATTATAGTAAGGTCAAATGCTATAGTCCTTTCTTCCGTAATCCCTCCCCGCCCCATTCCTTTATACTGTGAACCAGCTGTACTCCAAAATGATTGAGCCACAATTCTTACATAATCCCGAATTATTGATTTCCTGCGAATAAAGTCAAGTGAATTTGAAAAATTGAAAATTGGAGCACGAAGCAGAAACCTCTCTAATCTATAAAACGTCAACATACATCATTTATATTATAACGATAGTTACAATCGCTGAGCACGTTCCACCTGCGGCAAAGTTTCTGCCAAGGAGGAAACTCTTTGTACAAGCCGACAGAGTCTTACCGAGAGAAATGCTTAACGCTTACCGGAAGTGCTGTTTATGTATGTTAAAAAAAAAACCAAGTCGCGCAACAAAAACGTCATTTCCTATAAACGTTTGCGGGAATCGGAACCGCATCGCCTGGAGTCAACATGCCTAAGTGAGTGAGCTGGGTAGATCTGAGATGAAAATGCAGGACGGCTGGGTGGGAGAATGTGTTCTGAAAAAAGAAGATTCTGTAATACGAATAAGCGTCTCTTATTTCTTGGCTAAATGGATTTCTATTTGAACATGGCTTTAGGTTTTCCTCCAATATTTGCGGTTGATGTTTCTCCCCTTTTTTTAGCTTTTTGCATTATCAGGAATATAAATTTCCTTGACTGCTAAGTGCATTAGATACTAACAGCAGCCTCTTTCCATTTTGGCTATTGCTGAAATGAATTGTGTATGATTGATGTTTTCAGAATCAGGAATTGGGTCTAAGATTGCTAGATCCTGGCTGTTAAAACTGCTGATCCTAACTGATACATTTTATTGTGTGATCATTTATATACAAACATAAGACACATTTTTTCTCCCAATTTTATCGCTAGGAGTGTTAAACTGTTACAGATAATTGATGGACATATAGTTTTAGTAATATATTTGAAGTAGATGCAATTGAACATTTAAGATTTTTTGAAGCAAAATATGCTTTTGCTACAAAAGCAAAGAATTAAATTGGTAGGCTTACTGAAATATGTTAACCATTTTCTAACACGTGTTAAAGAATCTAGTAGCAAATTATTCCTACTTCCTATGAATATTTGTTTTGCCTTTCAGGTTTTATTGTGATTACTGTGATACTTATCTCACCCATGACTCTGTAAGTAGAAATTTTAACAGTGTTATGATCAGAAATTTAAAATTATTTTTCCATTCAATTATTAGTTCTGATTATATTCCTAAATTAAGAATTGGAGTTTAAAACTGATTATTTAATGTGTTTGTAGGCAGGTGTAAAGAAATGATGAGAAGGAATGTGTTTAGATACTCATGCTTCAACTATTTAAATATGTGTTTAATTGCAGTTATAATTAAAGCAACGATAAAGAAATGGACTTGTGTAACATAAATGCAAATTTTAAAGGCTGTGAGAATTTATTGGGAAGCTATTTTTGTGACCAGATATATGCATTGCAGATAAATTTTGGGTTTGTAAGTATAATCAGTGCTTGGACAGTAATGGGGTGTTCTTTTCTTCCAGCCATCTGTGAGGAAAACCCATTGCAGTGGTAGGAAACATAAAGAGAATGTGAAAGATTACTATCAAAAATGGATGGAAGAACAAGCACAGAGCCTGATAGATAAAACAAGTAAGTCTTATTTCAAGTATTGTTTTGTATTTCTCAGTCCTGAAGTTCTGGTATGAAGTACAGACACTGTTTTGTTCTATAAACTGGTGGACAACGTATGGCAGACATAAATGTGGTCTATAAGGAATAGGCCCAAATTAAGTGCTGGGGAAAATTGGCAAAAGAAATCTAAACTTTGAAAATAGGCTGGATCTAGTTGAGGAGTGCTGAGAAATAAGTGTATTTATTTATTAACTTTTATTTGCAACAAGTCTGCAGAGATTCTCAGCCATCCAGGTCATGATTGTCCCAAAGATGCTTTTTCAGGAGGCAACTGGACTTTGTTTTTTTTTTCTTTGAAAATATTTTGCAACTTTAGCTCTGACAGGGTCATTTGCATCCCTTTAGTTGGTCACTGAAGCACTTGAAGGTTTATCTGTGTCCTTAGGATCACCTGAGTAATGCTTCTGGTTCCTGTAGTCTGCAATTTGCCACCCACTCCAATGGATTCTCATTGGATTCCCATGATAAAAGAATTTAGATAGTAATTTGGATTCTTGCCACTTCCTCCATTAGAAACTCTCCTTACTGGTCATGTAATCCAGAACTTTAAGGGGTTTTGGAAAGAATTTCAGAAGCAATGTTCTAAATGCTTTCTTGGGATTAGTGTCTATAGAAAATCCATGTCTTCCTCAGCTTCCTGTACTAGAAACAGATTCTAAAAGTTTATAGCCCATGCTGGATAGAAATAACTGCTCTATTTTGGTGGAAAAAATTGAAGCATATTCTAAATTCCTAAAAGAAAACCCTTGATATAGTCAGTATTTCATAAGAAATATTAATCTTTGTACAGAACTGATATGATTGTTTATTTTAAAATATTTAGAAAATTATTTTTAATTTGAAATTTTCTGAACACATTGGTACCTTGTTTGAGGTTTTGAAAAGCAACTGTTTTTTATTCGGTCACTGCTTTCAGTTTGTTCATGAATATTCTACATGGAAGTTGTGTTCATTGCAACTTGCTAGTAAATATACTGTATTTAGGATTTCAGACTTAGCTGGGAATAACAGAATTTGTATCAACGCACAAATTGCAGAAAAAGTGGAAGCTTGGAAAACGTGTTTGTGTGTTATATGGTTATGTCTTATTTTTATACTTGAAAATCACTTAAAATTGATATATTTTATAGAATTTTATTTTGAAATTAAATATTTTCACTAAGAAATAAATCCAGACAATTGTATACCTTAATAAGGTGGATTATTAGAAACTTTACAGAATTGCACTGTATATGTTGTACAATAATTGGAAAATATGTTTTCAGTAGTCTGTTAATTAATACTTATATCGTTCAATTTTTCCCCATTAATACAGCGGCTGCATTTCAGCAAGGCAAAATCCCACCTACCCCGTTCTCTGCTCCACCTCCTGGGGGAGCAATGATACCACCACCGCCTAATATCCGTATGTATAAATATTGTTACTTTATTTCTGATAAATCTATTATATAAAAATCTAAGAGAGAATACTATATTATTTTATTGTACCGTATATACTCGAGTATAGGCCGACCCGAATATAAGCCGAGGCACCTAATTTTACCACAAAAAACTGGAAAAGTTATTGACTCGAGTATAAGCCTAGGGTGGGAAATGCAGCAGCTACCGGTAAATTTCAAAAATAAAAATAGATACCAATAATGTTTTTGAATATTTATTTCAAAGAAAAACAGTAAACTAGTGGTGTATTCAATGAAATACTTCACTCACCTCATGATGCTGATGTCCCGCTGTGATGATGATGTCCCGTGCAGCCGCGGGAGCGATGTCCCGCCTCCTATGACACACGGCACAGTGATTCCTATCATTGGATCACTGTACCAGAGGAGGTGGGACATCGCTATGTGGCTGCTTGCCATAACAAGGAGGAGGTGGGACATCATTGCAGAGTGGCAGGAGGGGGAGGAAGGGGAATCGTAAGACAGCCCTGCATTACATTAGAATGTGAGGAGGGGGGATGGTGCGCTGCGCGCTGCGCGGCAAACTGACACAGAAGGAGGGGAAACTCACAGGGGCACCGGGCCATTCACGAGTGTCACCCAGCGGCATGGCCCCGCCCCCTTTTCTCCTCCATTTCGGGCAAATTTTTCACTGACTCGAGTATAAGCCGAGGCGGCTTTTTTCAGCCCAAAAAGTAGGCTGAAAAACTAGGCTTATACTCGAGTATATACAGTAATATTAGTTGGTTATTCATTTTAAAGAGTATTGACTGTTCCTAATAAGTTATGATCCAATAGGCATTTGCTATTTGTACATAGAGGTACGCTGTGGCTCAATGGCTAAGACGCTGAACTTGCCAATCAGAAAGGTCAGCAGTTCGGCTATTCGAATCCCTAGTGCGCATAACGGAGTGAGCTCCCATTACTTATCCCAGCTTCTGCCAACCTAGCAGTTTGAAACATGTAAAAATGCAAGTAGAAAAATAGGGACCACTTTTGGTGGAAAAGTAACAGCCAGTAACAGCTGGCTCTTCGGCTTTGAAATGAAAATGAGCACCGCCCCCTAGAGTCGTGAACGACTAGCACATATGTGCGAGGGGAATTTACTGATTTCACACAGGTTCTTACTTGTTTCTTATACTGTCTTGTTGGAGGTGTTTTTGTGGCTGATTTCCTGCAGAAGTCTTGTTATGTCAAGCAACCATATAGATCCATCAGTCTACAGTAGGGGTGTCAAACTCAAGGCCTGCGGGCCAGATCCGGCTGACAGGGTGCTTAGATCTGGCCTGCAGGGCCGCCCTGGAAACAGCAAAGGACTGGCCCACGGTGTCTCTGTCAGCAAAAAATGGAGCTCCATTTTTACTGGCAGAGGGCTGCAGGAAGTTGTTGCATCCGAAAATGGAGCTGGAGATAATTGATCCCCTCCAGCCTCATCCAGGTCACCAAAAGAGCCCTTGACACAAATGACATTGAACTGGCCACGTCCACCCTGGTCACACTCATCCACCCCCCAAGGTCAAACACAACCCTGATGCGGCCCTTAACGAAATCAAGTTTGACACCCCTTCTCTATAGTATTACTATTTGTACATAAATTCCCCCCTCCTTTGGATTGTGAGCCGCCCTGAGTCCCCCCAGGGAAAAGGGCGGCATACAAATAAACACAAATAAAATAAAAAAAACTTTAACACAACTAAAATGTTTTTACATTTTGAGATATTGGATTGATATATAAGACTCATTGATATATTTGTGTTTTTCTATATTTTAGCTGGTCCTCCACGGCCTGGTATGATGCCAGCACCCCATATGGGTGGACCGCCAATGATGCCAATGATGGGACCACCTCCTCCAGGAATGATGCCAGTTGGACCTGGTAGGTTATAGATTGAATAAATGCTTCCTATTGTAAAGATGTGTATGGTAAAAGACTAGCTGCTGTACATTATATCCTTTTTCTGGAACAGCAAATCTGCATATTAAAAGGTGGCTAGTGACATTTATCAAGGATCAAGATTTGGACTATGCCATAGCAAGGAAAAATCTTTAGAAGTGGTATATTGTGTGTTGTCACAAGAAATTCCCATGAAAAAACAGGACTGTGCCAGTACCATTGTAGAAGGATGACCTAAAATGTTTAGGAATAAAGATTAGCCCTTATCATTACTGCACAGGGAAACTCCCGGTAAGTCTTTTCTAGAATTTCCAGACATCTTTAGTTTGGAGTTACTTTACTAGCTTCTCTCACTGATCAAATATATAATGTATATATTGCATCCACCACCTGCAAGACTGGTGAACATGTTTAGTAGCCTGTCTGCTAAGTGTTGGAAATGCAGTCACTCCTAGGTGGTGGATGTGTAGTAAAGCAAGAGATTATTGGGAGAAAATACAAAACTGTCTGGAAATGATAATCAAACTGAATATTGAGTTGAAACCAAAAACATGTCTCCTAAGTGTACTACCGGAGAGCTATGATAAAGGGACCACATTTTTACACACACTGACAGTAGCAAGGATCATATATGCTAAATATTGGAAAAATGTGAATACTCCACCAGAGGAGTCTGTAATTCGAAAACATTTTGACTGTGCCAAAATGATTAGATTCACCTTTAAAATTAAAAATCAAGAAGATACAGAATATAATATGATTTGGAATAAATTCTATGAATGGATAGAAAAAAAGAGGTAGGAATTAGAGAAAAGTAAGATCATAAATGTTAGTACTGAAAATAAAGTAAATAATTACAATACTCTAATGTAAGAAGAAACTTAGCTAAAATGTTTTTGGTTATATTACTACTATTGTTACTATATCATTATTACTGTTATTAGCTTGTATGTCAATGTTTAACCACTCTTCTTTTTTGATTTTTATTTGTAAATGCTTTACCCTGACAATGCACTGTTTTTCAAAAATAGTGTTTATGAATAAAATTTATACATACATACATACATACATACATACATACATACATACATACATACATTGTATATAGGTTTACAGAAGGAAGAAAATATAGCCTAAAACTATATATGATACTTTATTTCCTTGCTTCCTCCCCTTAGCCTTGTTTTGCTGTATTTCATTTGAGACTCTAAAATAGACAATACACTTATTTGTAGTGTGCTTTTCTTACTCTGAAGAGGTTGGGATTTTTCTTCTTTCATGCTCTGGTGTAGATCATTGCCAGGCCTTCTGAGCAAATAAAGATGCAATAACTAAAGTGACCAGATTTTAAAAATGGTAAAGCGGGACACCATTGGCGGGCGGGGTGGGGCGTGGGGGTGTGTGTTCTTGATTAAAACTTTTGCCACCAGGCGCTGAGGTGAAGCCGCCAAAGTTCCCGCCCATGGCAGCAGCGGTGCTTCCTCCCCCTCCGCTCGGAGCACCTGAGCTGGGCACCGCGTTACCCCTGCCCCCTCCGCCGCCGCCGTGCTTTTGAGGAGCCATCGGACCTTTTTTCCTGCTCCTGCCCCTCCGCCGCCTTCCTACTGGCTCCCGTGGCCTCAAGGCTCCTCAAAAGCACGGTGGGGGCTTTGGCGGCTTCACCTCAGCAAATCCGGCGGTGCTGTTAGAGGAGGAGGAGGCAGCAGCAGTTAGTCCGGTGGTGGCGGGGGCTTACCGTCAGTCCAGTCGCCCCGTGCTTATCACAACAAATCACAGTGGCTGCGCGGGAGTTAAAAAGTGCTGCGCGGTGTTTTCTTGCCTTGGGAACAGTGGTCCCGCGGGGGAGTCTCCGGCCGCTGCGCTCACCTCGCCCGCCGGCCTCCGAAGTGCGCAAGGGATGCTTGGAGAAAGGCTCTGCTTCCAGACCCCGCTGAGGGCCACACACACAGCTGGCTCTTTTTGGAGAGGTGGAGGCTTTCCAATGGCTTGTCCGGGTGAAAGTGGGGCTGGAAAGGTGAGCCGCTCCCCCCCATCCGCCCGCTCACTCGCTACACCCCGCCCATGCGAGCGGCAGCGGATGGGCGGGGGAACGAATGAGCGGCTCACTCGCTCCCTGCCCATCCGCCCGCTCACTTGCTACACCCAGCCCATGCGAGCGGCAGCGGATGGGCGGGGGAATGAATGAGCGGCTCACTCGCTCCCCGCCCATCCGCCCGCTCACTTGCTACACCCAGCCCATGCAAGCGGCAGCGGATGGGCGGGGGAATGAATGAGCGGCTCACTCGCTCCCCGCCCATCCGCCCGCTCACTCGCTACACCCAGCCCATGCGAGCGGCAGCGGATGGGCGGGGGAACGAATGAGCGGCTTACTCGCTTCCCGCCCATCCGCCCGCTCACTCGCTACAGTACCCCGCCCATGCAAGCGGCAGCGGATGGGCGGGGGAGCGAGTGAGAAGGCGCCAAAATTAAAGCAGGATATTTTGAGAATGCCCCGGGACGCGGGGAAAATTATGAAAAGGCGTGGCTGTCCCGCCAAATGCGGGACGTCTGGTCACCCTACAATAAACTCTTTAGAAGAATTTGTTTTATTTCAGAACAATTTGGCTAGACTACTAATATCAAAATAGAGCATATAGAAAAACCACGAGGCAATTGTAGTGGAGCAACTGTGTGCAATTTTTATTAAGAGAATAGAAGTGTAAAAAGTACAAGAAAAAGATGAAAGAAGTAAGAATATAATAAAAAGAAACATATAAAGAAGCAACTTCTGATCTTTATCACAACAAGTAAATACATTTAATGAATCTAGACCCTCCTGTAAGGTTACAGATTTTCATTTCTCCATCCTGTATTCTATTTCTCATCTATAAACAAATCCATACAAAAATCATATTTTCAGTCCTTGTGTCAGAGGAATGTCCATAAGGAGTTGCTAGAACAAGGTAACTTGTTTTACCTTTCTTTTTCAAATAAATCAACTTTCTATTCCTTTCCATCAAATAGTTTTAATCTGTAGTTCATTTCAGTATGGCATACTATGGATTTGATTTCTCTTTATTTCTTTGTCCCATTGAGCAGAGTTCTTCAAGGCTTTAACAAGCCTCTTTTGTAAATTCAATGGGAAAAATTATCCAGGCCACTCTATTTGTTTGTCATTTGTTTTTCCTTTTTATATTTTAAAACCTTGGTCAATTTTATTTGTAGATCCAGTGAAACATCCTTTTCTTGGCCTGTCAGTTGTAAATCTATTTTTGCTACCTTCTCTGTTTTGTCAGATAAAATTGGTTCTGTCATTTCTTCAATAACACCTTTTAAGCATAGTCTATCCATAGAAACAAACATTGCTATTGACATAGTTGATATTGAGGCTACTATTTTCTGATACCATTTTTCAAAATCTTCAGTATTTTTGTTATAATGCTTTACACCATATTATATAATTGTACATTTTTCTTCTAAGAACTTTAGTCCCCTCTAGTGTCCAGTTTTTGAAATTGTGAAATTGTCTGTTATGTTTTGTAAAAATCAAAACAATCTATTTCCCACAAATTATTTGTTCTTCATAATTAATTCCAGTATCTTATTGTATAAGTTTCAGTATTCCAATTTTATCTGGACCCTTAGTCCATTTATAAGATCAAAATAATTAGGTTTTCGCTGGTTATTTCAGATTATTTAAATTCTTAAACTTATGATTAAATTTTTCTTTCAGGATTGAAGGCAGACTTACCCAACATTTTCCAACTTGTTCCGAAGGTCTATAATAACTTAAAAGTACTCAATGAACATTTTCTGAAAGTGATTAGAAAAGTGAGATTTATGAATTTAGTGCTATTTAAAAGCCTTATCCCGCTAGTGAGTAAGATTACTGACCCCATCATCTTAAAGGGCTCAAACCTGAAGAAAACCATTGTCCTTGTGTTGAGCAGCCATCTGAGCACATATGGATGATCTTTTATCTTCTCCTTAACCAGGGAGTTTACTCACTGATTTCTTGGTCTTTGCCACAGTCATCAGCTCTACTTTCACAGAGCCGTTTTCTGTTTGCCATGCCTTTCCTGGAAGAGAGGAGTGGAGCACTTGCTCTGACTTCGACTTAAGGATCATGACACTTGTATAATTGCAGTGTGCTAGCCAAGCTGTGGTTTGGCCATTGCATTTTTGGTCCGGTATGGGTACTCGGTTACCTCCTCTTTTGTTTCTTTATTCTTTTTTAAAGTTAGAATTTATCATGAACTCTGAAACTCTAAAATCCCTTGGTGGAATTTGAAGTAATTTACAAAGTGTCTTACTCTAAAGGGGGGGGCGGGGATAGCAATTTGAAATTATAAGGTTTTCTGCCCCATCATGGCTGATGATACTTTTACGGCAGATTTAAAACTGAACAATTGCTTCACAAAGACAGGAGGCTTTTGCTACTTTTTTTTGGGGGGGGGGAATAGAATTAGTTACAGTAGTTTGTCCTAACTTTTTAAAGTCCCTTGATCCCTCTTCACTTTCAGAGCTTTTGCTATCAATTCAGTTACTTACCTATTAACATCCTCCTTTTTCCACCCTTTTCAGTGAGAATGAGAAGAAAATGGCCTGATTAAATCTCTGTGTTTAAAAACTTTCTCAATGCTTCCATAGCCTTTTCTATGTTTATATTGCAAGATGTACTTCCCTCTGGGTCTTCTGCCATCCTTTCCAGGTTTAAGGCTTCCCTGGAGTCTCCATGTAGTTATCTCCCTCTGTCGTATAGAAGGTAGATAGGATAACCTTGATGAACAAAAGGAAGTCTCACTATCGAGGAAAGAATCAGATAAATGTGGTTTGAGACCATATCAAGAAAGATTTGTGAAACACCGCAGAGTCTCCCTCCTGCCCTCAATTCACATGAAGATAAAAGAGGGAAGAGGAGAAGCACATTCAGACTTGCAATATTCTATTACAATAGTTATGATAATTTTACTAGTAATAAAGTAACTTTTACACAGTGTCTGTTTTATTAATCTGGTCTATCCTGGAGTTTGGAGTGAAGCACTTCCCTCTTTTTAGTTCTTTGCTTCTCTTAGGAAAGTTTCCAGGTGATACCTTCACCCTTCCCCTCTCTCTGAAGCCAGAAAATCACAACTCACTGCAACATCCCAGCATGCTCACAGCAATTTCTCTCTCTCCAGACACCCAATTTCCTGTACAATTACCCTAAAAGAACCTACTGTCCAATGCATCAGAATGATACAGGCTCAAATGTGACAATGTTGTTTCTCAAACCAAGAGCATTTTCCCCAGTAACCAAGGAGATGAGTTTCCCTCCTGGGCTTTAGAACACCAACAGCTGTATATTAGGTTTAGCCAGTGAGAATTCTGTTTCCATCTGTCCCACAACAGTCCTGCCTAGCAGCCAGGGCAGGATTTCTGCTTTCATGGCAACACGGCTCCCGTGTTTTCCCTCCGCTCTGCTGAATCACACCAGTGCAGCAGCACCTAACGTGGCCATAAAAGCCATACGCCACATTTATGGATACGTATAACAGTACTGTAGTTCTATTGCTTTTTCCATCTCTCATTCCTTTTCCAATGCAGAAACTGCTACCCTCTTTCTGGTGAGCAGGGGAGGAGGAGGAAAATTCAGGCATCTGTGATACCTTGCTTTACTGTAGCCTTGTAGTCTACTATAATATATGGTAGTTGCAATTCTGAGAGTTTGAGAGCATTATCAGGATTATGGAAGACATTCAATCTAGAGACTTTTTTTTTTTTTAAAAAAGAATAATTACCATAATTTAAATATATGTGTAATATAGTATTTTGGGCCCATATATCTTCTCTGTTAAAAAGGGTTCCATTCATAGAACATTGCTTTCTTTTTTAATTTCCTATGAAGTGCTCTATATTTGCACTGAAAAAATCTTTTGTAGACCTTAAGAATAGTATACAATAGAATACAAGTGGCCACAGACAGAGAGAAATAGTATTTGAATGAACAGATAAATGTGCATCTTTGTGCAAGAATATGAAACAATATGTTGGTTCTGCAAAGATTTATAAGATCTTGGAAACCACTTTTAAAATTTTCTTGGAATTTGTTTTTGTGTTGCAAAATGTAAAGAAAACACAAAGTGCTCCACAGAAATTGAAAGATCCCTTTTATCAAAATTTGATAAACATTGTGACATATTGGCCTATAAATTCGTGGTATTCTTTTATATTATGTTTTCTTTGCTTTTATAGCTCCAGGAATGAGGCCACCTATGGGAGGACATATGCCAATGATGCCAGGGCCACCAATGATGAGACCTCCATCCAGACCCATGATGGTACCAGCCAGACCGGGAATGGCTCGCCCAGACAGATAAAGTGGAATTGGACCTACTATTCCTTTTTTTTTAATGTATGCCTTTCTGTTAAGCTGTGGAAGTTGCATTGCCCAAATTGGCAACAATCTTTTTTTTTTCATTTACAATCTAAAATTGGGGGATGAGATGGAGCCGGGGGGGGGGGGGGGGGGGCATAAATATTGAACAAAGGCTTTGTAGCATTTCCCAAATAATTTTTCACGTTTGTTGTTAGAATAAAATATTGATAATTGCTTTCTCATATTTTCTGTGCTGAAACTAGAATCATCATCGTTTAACGACACCATAATCCTTTGCAGGGTGGATTCTGGGCAACCGAATGGAGCTAGCAGAGTGTTTACTGGCCAGATGCCCTTCCTTTGTTCAGCAAATATATTCTCATTGTGCCCAGAGAGAGAAATATCTGGCTCTACCTAGGATTGAACTCACAGCCTCCTGATTGTGAGGCAAGAGCTCCACCTCTAGGCAACCACACCATTCCTGTGTGCTGAAACTAGAATGATTCCATTACAATAGTAATAATTTAAGGTGGTATGCTTCTTCCCAAAAACAACATTGCTCATGGTGGGTGGTCCCTTCCATACCTTTCAAACTTGCATAGGCACTCTATTATTAACACTTAATTCCTAACTTGCTCTCATACTTTTATCACTCTAAACCTTAGAGCAGGAGTGTCAAACTCATGGCATCACATGACATATCGGAACTTTTCCCCCCTTTGCTAAACTGGGCGGGGGCAGAGCCAGAAGATGACGCATCTGGCCCGTAGGCCATGAGTTTGACACCCCTGCTCTAAACTAAGTGATGAGGTCTAGGATATTCCCTTCACCCTACACCTAACCACTCTGATCATTGTTCTATAACAATCTGTTTTGAAGGCTTCCTTCCACACTGTGTTTAGAATATTACTGTGAAACTACTACTAGTTGTGAGTGGGATAGGAAAAAAGGAGACCAAATTAAACTTTCTACTCCTTAGTCTGCATACCAAAGAATAGTTTGCACAATTTGAGATGCAAGTGATTTTGCATCTTGTTGCATCTTGATACTTGTTACATTGGGTGGAATGAAGCTGATAATCAGTATTCAGGATGGGTTCTTACTGGTACATATTTCAGCAACCACATGAATGTCTTGTAATTTAGAAACCCCTTCATAAACTTTCTCTTTCAGGATTGCCACCTGATGTGTTAAAGTAAGTAGAAGCTGGCAGGAGTAGTGCCAGGATTATTGTTGCTAAACAACATGGCCATGTGATGATGTGCTTTACAACCAAATTGCTTAGTGACAGAAATTTTGGACTCAATTACTGCCATTAAGTTAGGGCTATCTGTAATCTTATTTTACAAGAACAAATGCATTTGAAACTTGAGAAGTTTAAATTAATGAAATTGCTGATTTCGGGGAGGCATGGTAAACTGAAGATGTCTCTGTGAAAGCAGAGCTGACAACTACAGCAAATATTGAAGAACTGGTGAATAGGCTGATTCTTCTGAACCTCTCTGGATAGGGAGAGCAGGGAAGTTGCCCAAATGTGCTCCAGACAGCTGCTTTTCATAAGGTGACTATAGAATAACTGTCTTGCACAAGTTTGAGCATTAGGAAACAAAGGAACTGCAGCAGAGTTTTTAAAGGACAGTAAGTTTGCAACACTTGAAAATTATTAACCATCTAAATGCTATTAGGGACCTTTGTAACTACACATCTGAAAAATCACTGAGTAATTTAATTTTAACATTGAACAATGAAAAATTAATCATAAGCTTAAGAACATAGAATTTGGAATAAACAGCAAAAAGCTAAGATTTAAGAAAGTTATACATGGATTAAGGGTACAATTAATTTTGGAATAATTGACTTACTATAAGATTTTGGACTTAGCTATAAAAAAGAAATAGCTTCTTGTAAGAACCAGAGTTATTTTAGCTATCTTGGCTCATAATTAAGATGAGATGTTTTTTAGAAACTGGACACTAGAGGAAACTAAAGATTTTAAGTAGAAGGGAAATAAATACAAGCCTGCCTTTGGTGTCAGTTAACTGGCACTTACAAAATGACATGAAACTGCATTAGAAATACTAAAGGAGATCTTTGAAGAATGGAGCAAGAAATTTGTAGCTACAATATAAACAGTGTCAATAATGATGTCTGATCACATGAATAGATTAAGTCCACAAGATGCTGCTGAGGAAACAATAGATGAGCAAAAATTTGTCTTACAAAACAAAGTGTCTATAGTAGAACTACAAATAACAGGCAAAGAAAAATGACCTTTTCTTACCTGGATCTACAAGAGGCTTCTTAAACTCATAAAGAATGTGTGTGATGGAATAAAGAAGAATTGAACAAAAACCAAATCCCACAACAATTTGAATAAGCGCTGAAAATTAAATCTTAATAATAAAAGGAAGTTGTAAAAATGATCTATTGGATCAAAATTAAAATAGACACCTCCCCCCCCTTTTTTTTTTGCAAGGTTCTGCAAACCATTTATAGGCTTTTTGCTGACACCAGAATTGAAAAATTGATATTTTATGGGTTTGATTATAAATAAGGGATGGACTTAGGCCATGATGGCAAACCTATGGCATGTGTGCCAGAAGTGGCACGCAGAACCATATCTCTGGGCAAATCAGCTGTCACCTGTTGCTCTTCTGGGTTCTGGCATGCACATGCATGCCAGCCAGCTGGTCTTCACATGCTTGGGAGCACCGGAAACTGGAAGAGAAGCTACTTGGCATGCATGTGTGCACCGGGAAGCTGAGCATTAGGTTGCCAGCACATGCATGCAGGCTGGCCAGCTGGTCTTATATACAAAAAAGAAAGAAAAAACTTCAATGTGCTGAAGCAGAAATTTATGTATTCAAAATTGGATATTTTAGGTGTAAATAAACATAAATTAGAATGGGCCACTTTAAATCAGATGACTACATAATATACTAGGATATGAACTGATGGAATGGCAAGGATATGAACTGATGGAATGGCAAGTAAAATTAACAAGAGCATAACTGTGTGTGGTTGACTACTAGAATCATGAAACCTGGAAACAATAACTCACACTCATTTAAAATCATGCTCTACTTTGATAGGCACAAGCAAATAATCATGGCAAAGCTCTAATAAATAAAGCAAATACTGTACGAAATTCTTTAAAAACAGAATTATAGAAAGCCAGAAAATCAATGGAGAAATAATATTTATTCAGGAAAAAAATTACTAAAAAAGTAGAACAAATAATACAGGACTGGCTGTGTCATATGATTGCAAATATATTTTAAGCTATTGAAATATGATATGTAAAATGTACATTTTTAAAATTAAAATAAGTAAATACATGTAATAGGCTAGCAACAAAATAGGAAAGCACTAGAGCAACGAAACTGTTTAAAACTGCAAAAGAATAGGCACTTTAGAGGTTTAGCAGCTGTGTGCCAACAGATATGGAGAAATATGTGGCCTACAGATTTGAAAATACTGAGGTGGGAAGAAAAGGAGGAGGGGGAGACATAAGGGAATGTGCAAATTGCACTGTCATTATGCAAGAAGCATTTTGATAACATCTTATAAAAACAAGAATTAGAGTCATACATAGCTCCAAGGTCAACTGTCAAATGAATGCCAAGTGAATGGGTACTTTTCAGAAAATATAAATAGATGTGATCAAATAGTTAATATAAGATGAATAAGGAGAGGTTGGGAATATAGAATGGCAGCTTATCTCTGATAATTGATTATGGTAAGGACTTGATTGTGTAAATCCTGTCAAATGTGTGATAGATGTACCAGAACATAAAATTACTCTTCTGAAAGACTTACAATAAATAAGAAACTATAGTAAAGCCAGTGTCTGAAGGAACATGGCAGTTGGGAATAGGAAAGAGAATAACAACAATGCATACCCATTTAATATAATGAATACTTTATAAGAATAACAGAATTGAAAGAGATGATAGCTGGAATTAAAACAGGAATCAAAATTCTAATAATTTGAAATATAGAGGATTGGATATAATTCAATCTTGTTAGATGACAATAAATAATTATTAAAAGGTTGGTTATGAAAGTAAAAATGGAATGTGAAAAATGTGAAATTAAAACAAAACAAGATAATAACCAGTATTAAAACCAGAGGAATTTAATGTTGGCAATTAAAATAGTACAAAAGTTTTTGTTGTTGTTGTTTGGTTCAAGAATAAAGAAAGAAACTATGGTGTGTAAAGGAAATAAAAAGGGCGTTAATCTTGGGAAGGAAGCCAAAGCATATTTACACAAAATTAAGGCACATAAAGATATATCTATGAAAGTTATATATTTAATATGTTTATCGAAGACTACAGGAGTGAAAGCTCGACACTAGACAAAGAGCAAGACAATAGTTGTCTTCTAAATATCAATCCAGCAGGAGTTAATAAGAGAAAAACCAATAAACAGTCCAGATTGAATATCGTAAATACTAATTGTCCCTTTGAAGTAATGATGAGCACACAAAACTGACATACTTGAGCACATTGTGCAAGTGGGTAATGGATTTTAAAGGAGGACAGTTCTATTTGGCAAGATTGGAGGAAGTAATATCTGGCTTAGAAGACTTCCATAAGGCTCTCCCACTGCTTAATAGCTCTCCCAGGGAATTCTCATAGTTAATTCATAGTCTGGGGTTCTCTCTATAAAGCTTTCACTCATTAGTTCTTTTCTTATCCTTAGGTGCTATGGAGAATAAATCCATATCCTCTGCGATATCCCTTCATGTATTGGAGGAATGTTATCATGTCTTCTGTTCCATAAACTAAACATGTCAAGTTCCCTTAACTACTGTTTGTAGGATTTTAGACTCCAAGTCTCTTATTGTACTCGCTTGTCTTCTCTGCACTCGTTTTAGTTCCTTAGTGTCCTTTTTGGATTGTGGCAATCAGAACTGGACACAGTATTCCAGGTACACTTGGACCAGTGCAGCATATATATATATCTGTTGCTACAGCCCCAAACTGCATTTTGGCAACTGCAGCACAATTCTTAATCTGTGGTTTACCAAACTTCCCATTCCTTCTTGCAATTACTACTACGAAGCCTAACATGTACCTGTGCATCTGTTTTTTCCTTGCCTAAGGACAGAACATTACATTTCTCAACATTGAACATTTGGCTGGATAGGGCCCAATATTCATGTCTATTGTGTCCATCTTCAATTCAAATTCAATTCAATTCAAAAGTCCTGAAGACTAAAACATATGAAGAATGGTTATAGGAACCGGGTATGGCCAATCTGGAGAAAAGAAAGGCTGCGGGTAACATAATAGCAGTGTTCCCTTTGTGGGGCTGCAATAAAGAAAAAGGGGGTCGACTCATCCAAAGCACCAGAATGCAAGACAAGAAACAATGGATGGAAACTATTCAAGGAGAGAAGCAACCTGGAATTAAGGAGAAATTTCATAACAGTGAGAACAATTAACCAGTGGGGAAAGCTTGTCTTCAGAAGTTGTGAGTGCTTCATCACTAGATGTTTTTAAGAAAAGACTGGACAGCCACTGTCTGAAATGGGTCTCCTGCTTGAGCAGGGGGTTAAACTAGAAGATCTCTATGGTCCCTTCCAGCTCAGTTCTGATTGACTGATTGAATTGTTAGGTTCTTTATTCCAGCATTGGCAATCAGCCTCAGCTTTATGGACATCCACAAAGTTTATGAATATCCTTTCATCTAATTTATGAAGATGTTGAGGAGCATTAGGCCCAATTTGAATCCTGATAGAAGTCCCTGCATACTCCACTCCAGGTGGATATAATAGACCCATTAAGGTCAACACCTGGGATATAGCTGTTCAATAAATCTATCTAGCAGTGGGATCATCCATCCCACATTTTTCCTGTTACCTAGAAGGAGACTGAAAGTGTCACACAAATACCATTTGCTTGTCTGTGGTTCTGCTAATGTGTCTTGCGAACTGTTTTTGATGGTCAGAAACTTAGGCAAACTCAGACAATGACTTCCTGAATTATCCACAACGAGATAAATCATGGCTTGGGGTTTAGAATAGAATAACAGAGTTGGATAATAATAGAGTTGGAAGGTACCTTGTAGGTCATCTAGTCCGACCTCTTGCTCAAGCAGGAGACCTTATATATACCATTTCTGACAGTCCAGTCTCTTTGCACGAATACAGACCAAATCTCCTTTAAAATGGAGGAAGCGGTTCTTTCTTACGTGCTATTCAAAATCCCCGGAGATGAGGAGCTACAGTATTTCTTTTACAAAACAAAACAGCGTTCTCTAGCGCCCGGTGAGAAAAAGCAAACGGTAATCCAGACGAAGCCGGAGGAGCCGCGAGAACATTTGCGCCTCAGCCGCTTTGCTGGCAACCGGAGAGAGGTTGCTGAGGCTGCTACTGGCCCTGTGAGCCAATAGAGGGCGCTGCCACACCGCCCGTTTCGTCCCGTCTCTGCCCCCCCCCCCTTCCAATCTCTCTCTCCAGAGGGCGGGGGCGCGAGTAGCTTTGCCGGACTTCGCCGCGGTGGCGGCCGGGATTCTGGCGGAGCCTGCTTGGGAAGAGGGTGGGGGCGGTGGGGAGGAGAGGACGGAGGATGGCTGGAGCTATTAGTGGCCGCGGCGGCAGCTGCAAGATCCGTGGCCGGCTACAAAGAGAATGACGGGGCACTTGGGGCGATAGAGGATCCGCATCCTGTCTCTGGCCCAGCATGGCTGGTCTCATCAAGAAGCAGATTCTAAAGCACCTGTCCAGGTAAAGGTGGACCGAGGGGAGTGGGGGGGTCCCCTCTGGGGAGCTGTTCGAGGGGCGCCGAGCGCAGAAGGCAGGCGGGCTCCGTTGCTGGAAAATCGGGCCGGGGGCGCAGCGGAGGGTGAGACAGTTGGAAGCGGCTCTGCGGCAGCTGAAGTCTTGCAAGCGGGGGGCAGGTTCGCGAAGCCCCCTGACCCTCCGAAGGTATTTCCTTAGCCACTTTTCTCTCTCCCCCCAGTCCTCCTTTCCGACGATTGTTTATTCTTCCCTGGTGTGATATTTAATCACCTTCTCTACGATCAGTTTGCCCCTTTGACGTCTCTTCTGCCCTTTTCCCCTTTCTAGGGATTAGAGGACATCCAACTGGTGGATATTAATATTGGTTCCTCTAGTTTATCACCTTCCGCCTTGAGCAATAATATTGTCTCACTGTATTACCGCACTTAAAGGAAGGTCTGTTAAAATGGTCCTTTGTGTGCCTCTTTTACACACGCAGTGGGTGAAGGTTGACTTTCAAACCCAGAGAAAGATCTAAGATGTTGCTGATTTTTGTTTTGTAAAGACTATCTTCCTGGGTCGTTTCTTTCATCTTCTCATCACAACTAGTGTCCTAGACCCTTCAAGGATTTCAAATGAATGTTTCCTTTGCGAAACATTGTCTAGGAAACATTACAATGTAATTTTTAATATATATATATATATAATTTACTTTATAGGGAGAATAAAATTGAAAAAAATACTCTGTGTGCAATCCAGAAGCCATGGAGAAAGTTTATATGGAAAAGCATATAAATGAGTAGAATAATGAATTGTTTTGTATTTTCCAAGAGAAAAACAGTAACCTATTATTGAATGTAGACACTCAGATTTATCTGACTTCAGGTAGATTTGCCAGCCCCATTACTTTGGGTGACATTTCCTTTTATTTTCACTTGTTAATGAATTGTTACTAGTATGAAAACTCTTGAGTTAAATATGGATTGAAGGGGAAAATGCAAATTACAGTGTGATCATTTAATCTGAGAAGCTTTAAAAGTCCCCAGATGGTTTTGCTTATGATTCTGACTAGGAAAGCAAAACCAGAGACAGAGAAGGAAAATAGATTAACTTCCTCAAATCCTCGGTAGCTTAATGCCCAGTCTGCATGTTATGGGGAATAAATAGCTTTGCCACAGAGTCATTCTGCCCTTTCTCTCTATTCTCTTTTCTTGCATATGGCAATATAAAATGGGATTCTGGTGCAGGAGAGTATAGTTGCCTTTGGTTACAGTGGCTTACTTCAGCTCACTGACTTTGAAAACAAAATAGCAACAATTGAGAATGTGCATAGAAAGGCAGACTTTTCTGATTTGCATCATTCTCCTTTTTAATTTATTATATGTTCCCTACATTTTTCTTCAAAGACACCAATCCCTATTGATTATTTGATTAGATTTGATCTCAGTTGTACTTGCTATGAGTTTTAGTAGTTTACAACATAAACATCCAACAATAATAATGTATAGATTAAGTGGAAAGAAAGTGTCTGACTGAATAATTTTCATGGATGTATGGCATTTTAAAGCTGTGTGTCTCTAATATCAGTCTAGCATTAATCATACTCATTAATTATACTGGCTGTCATATTGGAGGAATGATCATAATTCTGTAAAAGGTGATTATCCTTAAGTACCAAAGCACTTTAATATTAAATACAATTATGCACAGATTCTATGAAGAGAGAACATTGCTTGCATAAACAGTTTCTAAAGATGTACAATGTCAGTAAATTTCAATGCTGCCTTTAAATCCTTAACGGACTACTAAACATAACTAGTAAAACAGCCAAGAAAGAATTATAGGAAATATCAACAATATTCTTCATAATAAATACATTTTTATTAGGGTGCTAGCTGGCAAAATAGGTGATTTTCTGAAAAACAAAATAGTGTAGGTCAAGTATTAGATAAATACTGTATAATATTCTTGTAATGGAAGTGCCTGTTGTCCTCAGGGAAAAGAACAATTGTATGGAAATATTACAACCACAATTGAGTTCATAATTTTGGTTGCTAAGCAATGTGGTTGTTAAGTCAGTTTTGTTCCATTTTACGACCTTTCTTGCCACAGTTGTTAAGTGAATCACTGAAGTTGTTAAGTTAGTAATATAATTGTTAAATGAATATGGCTCTCCCATTGACTTGTCAGACAGTTGCAACAGGTGATCACATGATCTGAGACACTGCAATCATAAACACATGCCAATTGCCAAGCATCTGAAGTTTGATTGCATGACCATAGATGCAATAGTCATAAGTGTGAAAAACAATCATTAATCACTTTTTTCAGTGCTGTTGTAACTTTGAGTGGTCACTAAACAAATGGTTATAAATTGAGGAGTATCTATATTGATACATTAGTTATTGGACAGTGTGTTTTCTGAAAAAGCCATTGGCAAATATTAGTAAATAATGTGTTTTGGGAGTGGGTTGAATGTAGAAAAACTATTCAAGGATATTAGTGAAAAATATCTGCCCACGCCATTCAGTGATTCACAATTTGCTTGTAGTGTTTCTGTTCAATAAACTCAAAAACAAAAGGGAAGTGATCCTATTAATTTAAATGCTCTTGTTTCTCCATCTGGTCTTGTTTTGGTGGAAAATTAAGAAAAACAAGTCATATTAAAATAATAGACTTGCAAAATGTATAAGACTTGGGAGAGATAAAGGAAAGAGAATTGTTTTGAGTTGTAATGCAATTCATACAGTGTCCTTAACATTTTTGTGACAGCAGTATGAGAGGTTATGCCCTTAAATCCACTTTAAGGGCAAAGTTGAAAGGAGGGTTTGGGATAATGGAATAATAAGGACAATAGAGAGTGCATTGGCTAAGGAGAGGAGAGGAGACTATTTGGCTAAGTGTGATTAGACCTACAAGGAATTATTCTCAGGTGCAGAAATTCTCAGTATACATGCAAAACGGTAGAATGATCATCATTATAACAATAATATTACCAACAAAGGGGGTATTAAAGAAGATAATAAAGAAGGATAAATAATACTACAGCCATGCTACACTGGGTAAATTACATAGACATTAGACAGTGCAGTGATACTGTAGGTGTTCAACAAAGTAATGGCGTGAAGGAAAACAAACTGTCCTTGTGTTTTGTTGTTTTGGAATAATTGTTATTACATAGTTATCATATATATGCTCTCATTAGAAATGTTATCTCAGGTTTTACTGTAAATACATTATCAGGAAATAAAAACAAGTTAATTTAAGATTTTTAATTAAGGTTTGTAGAAGAAAGTTAAAACAAAAATTAAAGCAAGTTTCTTTCACTCTCTTCCACTATCTTTTCACTATAACTTGTTCTGCAATGCTTTCTAAAGAGCCAGGAAGTCTAATGACTAAAATAAAAAAGCAAGATAGATAATAGACAATAACCTTCTAGGTAAAACAAAGAACATAATTTTAAGAGGCAAGATCAGTTTCATGAAGACAGACTGATCAGCTAAGGACTATAATTACAGGTATTCATTGTCATAGAACCATTATAGACCCTTGTCCATTAAGGTAGTATGTTGTGAGGATTTTATGACCGTTTTTCTGCCAGCATTTAAGTAAAGGTAATGGTTAAAAACCAAACGACACAGTCATTAAGCAAACTTATGGTTCCCTATGGGCAGGATTTTGCTGAAAACTGGAGGTGCTGATTTTGGACAAAACTATTCTTAAAACACTTGAACATGGAACACTGCAAATGGCCATAAATGCAGAATATCACGTTTAGTAATGTGGAGCTTAACATGTTTTTTGAATTTTTATTTTAATCTCCATCTTTACTTCTTCCAGGTTTTATGCCTTGAACAAAATAATGTAGGACAAGTGAAAGGAGAGAAATCTTACTCTTTGAGATGCTAGATCCAGGTTGATTGATATATTAAAAGATTTTAACACTTGAAAGCATTACTTTCAAAGGGCATTAAATATTAAGAAAACAGTATTACTTAAAAAGTACAAACAGATGGTCCTTGCTTAATGACCATGGCACTCAGCAAATGTTATTAAATGACTTGATCTTAAGTAAGGACTACCCATATGTACTTTTTAAGTACTTCAAGTACCAGTAGAAAATAACATTTGTTCAGTGCCATCATAATTTCAAACAGTCACTAAATGGCATTTGTTTCTGATCTTTGAAGCTAAAGCTATTACAATGCCCCTGCAATCGTATGATCAAAATTTGGCCCCTGGTAACTTGCCTACATTTACGATTGCAGGATTTGCTTCAATTCCCCTTACAGTCCTCTCTCCTACCTACCTCTGCTCTTTTGGCCACCTTGCACTCCATCTGCCCTGCTGCCTCCACCATGCTGTGCTCTGCCTAGCACTCCACTGCCTTGCTGACCTGTGCTCTACCACTAACTCCCCAGCTGACCTATATCATACCTTCCTCTGCTGACGTGTCGTGCCTGACCTGATCCTTTGCAAGGCAACGTCAGGTCTCAAGCACTGCCTTTCTGCGGCCTCATCTGGCTTTGGAAAGCAATGCTAGACCAGCAGTTACCTTTGTGGTGGGTTAGGCCCAGGGCATCTCATCAGCAGTGGGAGGAAGAAGCAAAAGACAGGCAGGGGTGGCAGAGAGCAGGGCAGCAGGGTCACAGGATGCAGTATGAAGCAGCAAGGTAGCAGGGGCAGCAGATTGATGATGGATGGTGGCAGAGTGCCCTAAAGGGGAGAAGAGATAGGTTGGTAGGGTCAATCATGATTGTGCCATTTTTAGGCGAGGAGAAGCATGAAGTCCTCGCTTAATGATGGCACAATCTTGTCCTAATAATTGCGACTGGGACTATTCTGAACCACTGGCGCTAACGTCTGCAATGACATGGTGTTTTGCCTAACCACAACACTTAGTGATGGAAATTCCAGTCCAGTTAGGGCTGTTAAGTGAGAATATATATATATATAACCTGTGCTCTTATTGCCTCTTAGGCAGATGTGTTAACCATTGAGCTACAGAGCTCGACTCCTTATCAGCCAGCCAGGGTGAGAGGTATATATTTAAAGTCACAACCCCTGGTATGCCCAAATATGGGAGGAAGGTCACACTTCCACTCTCTGTCTTCGGCTCGTCACAAGAGACCATCCAGACAGAAACCCAATATATATATATATACACACACACACACACACACACATACATACATACATATATAATATTTTATATTTTATAAATATTATTATTAGGTTAATCTTCTTTGGTGAGATTCACAGCCTTTGGGACTTGTTGGTAGCCTAACAGCTCGAGTCTTAACCAAGGATCTAGGAACTGTTAAGGTAACATTGGAGGATATAAGCTGTTCCAAGTAGGGTGGTTTTTTGTAGAGTCGGAATGTTCAAGTCAGGTAAATTTAGAATTTTCAAATAGCGAGGTAGCCCTTTAGGTATTGCTCCAAGGGCTCCAATTACAATTGGGACAACACATGATTTCTTTTTCCACAGTCGCTCAACCTCGATTTGCAAGTCCCGGTATTTTGTGATTTTTTCTTGCTGTTTATCTTCAATTCATGGATCACCAGGTATTGCAATGTCAATGAACCATACTTTTTTTCTTTTCAATTATTGTTATGTCAGGTGTGTTGTAGGCCAAGTGCCTGTCAGTCTGGATTCTGAAGTCCCACAAGATCTTGACTTTCTCATTCTCTAAAACCTTCTCAACCTGATGGTCCCAGTGGTTTTTGCTGTACTCAAATCCAAACTTTTGGCACAATTTCCAGTGAATAATCTTAGCAAACGCGGTCATGGCGTTGTAGGTAGTCAGTTTGTGAAATTTTGCTGCACCCCCTGATCAAGTGGTCAACTGTCTCATCTTTCTCATTACAGAGGCGACATTTGCTGTTGGTGGTAACATGTTGAATTTTTGCCTTCATGCAGTTTGTGGCTAAGGCTTGTTCTTGAGCTGCCAAAATAAAGCCTTCTGTTTCTTTTTTCAGTACTCCTGATCTTAACCAGTTCCATGTTAATTTTTGGTCAGCTTTGCCTTCAATACTTTTCAAGTATTGGCCATGCATAGCTTTGCTTTTCCAATTTTCAGCTTGCTTCTCAATTACTTCTTTCTTATATTCAGCTTCAAAAGGCCTCCTTTATTTACTTCCATAATCATTGGTTCTTCACTTTTATGGATGTAATCATTCAAACTGTGTCTTTCTTCTTCCACAGTTTGCTTTACTTGTAGGAGTCCTTGACCACCCTCTGCTCTTGGTGGATACAATCGGTCAACATCAGTTTTAGGGTGCAAAGCATGATTCATTGTCATAAGCTTCCTTGTTTTTCTGTCCAAATTGTCCAACTCCATCTGGGTCCAGTCAATTATTCCTGCAGAGTATCGAATTACAGGTATAGCCCAGGTATTTATGGCTTTTATGATGTTTTCTCCACTCAGTTTGGACTTTAATATCTTACGAATTCGTTGAATGTACTTGGCTGAGGTTAATTCCTTGACTTTATTATGCATTAAGAAAGAGGCCTCTAAAATCCACAAGTACTTGTGGCCTTCTTCTGGTTTTACTGCCTTTATCATTTCTTCATTCTCAAATTGTATTCCATCATCTTCTAGGACCTTGCCTGCTTTGGTTGCCATTGTTGCATATTTGTCAATTCCAAACTGCATACCAATGTCTTGGCTAAATTCTTTTGTGCTTTCAATTAATAAATTCAGTTCAGCTTTTGTTTTACCAAACAGCTTCAAATGATCTTCTACTATTATTATTATTATTATTATTATTATTATTATTATTATTATTATACAATTGTATCACAGCGGCCAGTTGTTTAGCCGGATTTGGCATTGGTTACTAGTCGGGCCCCACCCAGGGGCCTAGGACGTTGTAACGTATTTTCGTAATATGCGTGCAGATCCAAGCAGTGCGGCTTTTTGCATTTGACTGATGGTGATTTTGTCAATTTTTAACTGTTTTAAATGTAATTCCAGTGCTTTTGGAATAGCACCCAGTGTGCCAATTACCACTGGAATTATCACTGCTGGTTTGTGCCATAGTCGTTGAATTTCGATTTTTAAGTCCTGGTATCTTGCGATTTTTTCATGTTCCTTCTCGGCGACCCTGCTATCACCTGGTATTGCGATGTCTATGATTGTGACCTTATTTTTCTCAACCAGTGTGATGTCTGGTGTATTATGCGCCAGTATTTTGTCAGTTTGTATACGGAAATCCCACAAGATCTTGACCATCTGATTTTCGGTGCTTTTTCAGGCTGATGTTCCCACCAGTTTGTTGCTGTTTTAATATTATAATTTTTGCACAAATTCCAATGGATCATTTGTGCTACTGAATTGTGCCGCAATTTATACTCAGTCTGCGCGATTTTTTTACAGCAGCTGAGTATGTGATCAACAGTTTCATCAGCTTCTTTGCAAAGTCTGCATTTGGCATCATCAGAGGATTTTTCAATTTTGGCCTTAATGGCTTACAACATCTGCATGTCCCCAGTGATATTTCTACCTGCTGATTATCACCTCAAGGAAGCAGATAGTCTTTATCAGCTCTAGGTTGGACTATTGGTTCTTCATGCTATTTATAATACTGTTGGAAATCATTCCCAGCATCTATCTACTTTTTCTTGCTCTTTCTCAATGTCCACTTTCACAATCGTATGTTTCCATTGGAAAAACATAGCCTTAATTGCTCTAATCTTTATTATTGTAGAAATATCTTTATCTTTGATGATCTTCTGTCAAATTGTCATTATCTTTCCTGGAATGATTATTTCGCCACTATATTCTTCTTCTTTATTTTTGAGTCCCATTATACAGACACGAACACTGAGTTCATTAAGCATATTGGTTGATATCACATCTATCTTTTTACACATTTCATTTTTATTTTCTTAAAAAACACTTCTAGCTTATCTTTGCTTTCAGCTAATAAACTGGTATCATCAATGTACAAAATATTTCCTGTTTGAGACTCTTATTTTGATTCCAGTTGTGATATCATACAATTTTTCCATTGTTGTAATATTTTTACTTTTACAATGAATATAGGTTTAACACAAGTATGCATCCTTGTTAAATTCCCCTTTTTATTCTGAAATATTTTGTTTCTCCAAACTCTGTATTCTACAGAAGAATAATCAAGGATTCTGCCTTGAGTTTCACAGTAAAATGTCTTATTACATAAGAATAAAGACTATATTCTCTACATTCTCTTAGTCTCCTCATTATTTATGGTGTATCTATAGGCATCATATCTATAAGGGGAATGGTTGTCGTAGGAGACAACAGTTCCTATTTCTGAAGATTTTGCTCATTGTGTTTCATGCCACAGAGACTGCTTGCCAAAACTTAATTTGCAGCCTTTGGCTGGGAGTTCACGGCCTTGCAATTATCTCATGGAACTGATATGGTCTGTTGTTGCAGTAAACTCTTTGAAGGACTATTGCCTGGACTTTTTGGTGGATGAATGCAATTAATTCACAAGAGGTAAAAAGAGGGTTTTGTGTGTGTGTGACAAGGAGTCTGTTTCTTGCTTCTGCTAAGGCTGGGTCAAAACAAGTATGTAGTAGCCATACTGTAGTACTTTCAGAAACAGTACTTTATCAGATCTTAATTTACTTTGAATAGAGAAATCTCAGGTTTAATATATACTATTTGATAAGAATTGTATCTTATTTACAAATTGCTGGTGGTTAGTATAGCATTCCTTTTAAATCAGTACCAGCACCAATCTGTGGCCTGCCAGGAACTGGGCCATGCATGCAAGCGAAGCCCCATCCACACATACATGGAATGCAGGCATCACATGAAACTACACCCCTCAGGTCCATAGAAAAATCCCTCTCCATGGAATTGGTCTGCAGAGCCCAAAAGGTTGCAGGCTGCTATTTTAGTTCACTGAACTGTATAATGTCCCTGGAGAGGAATCTCAGCATTATCTCAAGATTCCTTTAGATTTTTAGAGCAAATAACTTACAATTTCCCTGCCTAAGTCTCTTTCAAACTCCAAGGCTCATTCTTTCAGCTCCAAAACCCAATTCTTTTGTTCTTTTCTTGGCTAGATTTAGATTACGTCATCTTTATCTAGGTTGGTTCCCAAGCAGATCAATTGAATCACTATATACTCTTTTCAAGGGAAAAGAAAGGATTTAACTATCTTGAGCAATTAGCTAACAGTCTCTGTTTTGTTTAAGGATTATACCTCTGGAAATGCCAAGACATGACATTATTACTTAGGTAACATGCTACTAATATGGAATAAAATGAAGATTTATATTTGAAGTATCTTTCAGATAAGATAAAAAGAGAACAACACTCTTTTTCATTTCTAGTTTTTCCTCTTTTGAATTAGCTGGGGAATTTGCATTACCTCATTAAGCTATAGACTGCAGTTGCCTAAAATAACTGTGGTGACTGAAAGTAACCGCTGAGGTGACACAATACTCTCAGTTCACATTAAGTTATGGTGATCTTTGATGGGATGTAATTTCTTCATTCTGAAATCCTCAAAGAGGTTGTACATTTGTAACTAAGCACTGATGCCCAAAAGGCAGGATAAAAATGTATAAAAATAATAACAATAACATTTTTTTAAAAGACAATTTTCTACAATTAAGGAACCAGCCACAGAGCCAAAGAAGAATCAAAACTTTACATTTGCTTTACTTCCTCAGCAAGAATGGCAGGTGTTTAAAGTTATGGCATTGAGCATGTTCTAGTGAGAGATAAAAGTGGATGTTCCCAGAAGATCTCCTACAATATTGTTTTTTCTCTTTGATGGAGATTGTTTCTATTCTTTAAAACTTGTTTAAGAATCTGGACTTGGCCTAGATGTCATGGATATTCTCTGTAGTTATGATAAATAGTACATATATTTCAGGGGTGGGTTCTGGCAAAAGCTACTGCTGGTTCGCTCATGGCTGCATCGCATGCTCATGCTTGATGTGCGCTGTGCACCCACGCGCAGTGCTTTAAAAATTGTGCATGCACAGAAGCAAAAAACAACATAGCAGTGCCTATGGAGCCGCCCGGAGAACCGGTTCAGGGGTGTGGCAGGCCTGGGCCGCTGCTGGTTCCAGCGACCCAGGCCACCAAACCACTACCGGTTCGGCTGAACTGGTAGGAACCCACCACTGATACATTTGTACTTCAGTTTATTCAGTAATAACTCATCTACTTTAGTATTCCGAAGGTTTGAGAAAGAAAACATTGTGGATTGGCTACACAGTTGGCAAATGAATGGTGCCCATGGGAATATTTTGGATTCTCGAATTATAGGAAGCATTTCCATGTTGGGAGATTCCTGGCAAGGAATGGGAAACATTTTACTTTTGAGGAGGGATATATGTACTGGTATTATAGTTTTACATTTTTATGCAACCATTAAATAAAGAAATCATACTCGAGATAATTTTGTTATTATGAATCTGCTTCTACTACTTTATATGTTTTATTTGATATTTGAGTGACAATCTTACTATGATATGAACATCTATTAAGAATGTGTTTTATAAATTCAATGTATAGATTCCACTTACAGTACACACAAACACACAACCAAATATTTATTTTCGTTTCATTAATCACATACTCATTTCTAAAGGAGAATTGTAGCTATATAATGTATATTATTGACTTTTTTCAATGTATTAGTATTTCTGCTAATCACATTTTGGCCTTTTCATGCTCTGAGAAACTAAGGGTAGCCTGGGATTTTCTTAGTTTGCTCATAAATTAACCATATGGCATAATATTTTGGCTTAAGAGAATGTAGAAATGCATCTTCTGCACATCTGATCTTAAGAGTCAAAAGTACAGGTAGTCTTCAGCTTATGACATTTTGCTTAGCAACTGTTCAAAGTTATGATGCAATATAAAAAAATGACTTACAGACGGTACTCACAATTACAACTGTTGCAGCATACTTGCTGTCACATGATCAAAATTTGAGCACTTGGCAACCAGTGTGTATTTACAATGAATCCAGCATCTTGGGGTCAACATGATCACCATTTGTATCTTTCCCAGCCAGCTTCTAAGAAGCAAAGTCAATGGGAGACACTGGATTTTCTTAATGAGTCACTTAACTGTGATGATCCAGTTAACAACCATAGCAAAACAGATAAAATTGGGTGCAACTCACTTAATGACCACTTCATTTAGCAATAGATGTTCTGGTCTCTATTGTGGTCATAAGTTGAGGACTACCTGTAATTGGTTGGATCTTGATACGTGGCATATTATTCAATTACAAAACAAATCCAACTTCAAGAATGCAAAACAACTTATGCCTAATTAGGTAAGTTCAACAGCAATAGAAAATATCAAATGGGATTTACAGTATTATAATCACTTAAACTGTTGCAGTAACTGAAGCTGAGCTATTCTCATATAGCTTTGTTTAACTTGGCACAGCCCAATTTGCTTCCTAAGCAGTCAAGAGAGATCAGTGTGGTTCTATCTGAGAATATTCTCAATATAAACTACCCCTCCCCAACCTACTCCCTTCCAAAAAATCAGCTTTTGTTAGCATATGCAACCCAGCTACTGCTTGCTGCTTGTCTAATCAGATTCATGTCTTTTTTTAATCTATGATTGGAATCAGTCCAGTAAAGAAACAGAAAAGTAAGTGTCTTTTGAGAGATTTCTCTTTTTCCCCACACTTTATAAGAGTTAGCACCACTATAGCATTAAAAAGGGAGTCAAGAAACTCATTCTGTATTTCCTATTGGCTGACCTGCAACTGTACAACATTGCTTTGTTCCTTAATGTTACAATAAATTGGTTATTTGGCTAGGAAAACTGTTGATACATATTTCAAAATACTCAGGCAGAAAATTGCTTAAAATATAAAATGGTACCTAAAACATAAATAGTAAAGAATTTTAAGTTTTCTTAATACATATATTAAATATTATATATTGCCAAGTATTTAGATATTAGTCCTATGTATAATACAACATCTGGGATTAATTCCTAAAATGGTTTCTTGCGACTAAAGATCCGTTTTGATTAAGTAGCTGTCTATATGCAAAGATGGACTATCACTAAAACATGTAAGAGCAAAGGATTAATGTCCAAGATGTCTGATAGACAATTATCAGACACATTTAGATGATTTTACCTGTAATTGCTGGTTGATTGGGTAGAAAAGAATGAGATGAGAAACATCTGATTTAAATGTTTAAATGTTATGCATCTGCTTGTAATTCTGAGCATAATAGCATCCTAGGATTTGACTCTGGACCAGGGATCTTAAACTAAAATAATTGCAGGTGCTGTCATTAACCCAAGGATCTCAACAATGAAGCCTTTTCATATTTTTGATAGCAAACTAAAAATAGCTGCGGAGAATCTGGAAGAACAACTTTAGTCTAAATGTATTCAATTTATTGGCAGAAATGGCCTAGTGCCAATGGTTCAGGAGTTTGTGAACAGAGAGGTATACATGCTATTTGAGAAATTATTTCTTGCTTTTAAAAAACCTCAAACTGTTATTGGTTTATTTGCCAAATCAATGTAACTAAAACTACATACAGTGTACTACAAATGCATGGAATAATTCACATTAATTAGGAAATGGGAAATCAGTTCTATGGGATCAGTTAGGTTTCTAACAAGCCTTATGATTCATGATTTCAAAATCCAGTTACACTACCAAATTATTTAATTCATAACACAGGTCTGCAAAAAAAAAAATTTCGAGAGCTGTTTTGGTTATTCCACGTAATCTTTATGTTTTTTGGTGCACTGAATCCAAAAATGACCTCCATTTTATCATAGGACATCACGTTTCCTGACAATTTAGGTAACTATGTTAAATAAGACAATTCCTCAAAATAAATGGAAATAGACTTATAAAAGTTTTATTATAATATTTTCACAAAAATCCTTTTTTGAACTGAAATGAGCTCACCTACACACACTAAACTTGATTCTTCTTCCTTGTATGGCTCGTCTTGGTGCATTTACGCTTGGGATTAGCATCTGGAATGTCTCTCTGAAGCATCCAACAGTAGTTTGCCATCATTGTAATGCTCCATTTTCCCTGGTATCTCCTTTCCATCTCTTTAATGTCTTGGTGGAATCGTTCACCTTGTTCCTCACTCACAACTCCCAAATTTTCAGGAAAGTAATCAAGGTGGGACTGGAGGAAATGCACTTTCAAACTCATCAGGCAACCTAAAGCTTGAAATACTTTCAGCATTCTTCCGACGATCTTTTTGTAGTGAGGATCTTTGTTATTGCCTAAAAATTTCTGTACAACTTCTTTAAATGCAATTCACCCTTCTTTTTGAGGATCCGTCATGGTATTGACAAACTCTTGATCAACTATAAGCCTTCGAATGTCTGGTCCGACGAAGACACCTTCCTTCAATTTTGCTTTCAACAGGCATGGAAACTTGGTGACCAAGTATTTGAAGCATTCTCTATCTCTTGGAAGTGATTTTACGAATTGCTTCATCTATCCCAATTTTATGTGGAGAGGTGGTAGAAGAACTTTATGGGAAGGTACCAAAGTTTCTTGGAAGACATTTTTTTCACCGACTGTTAGCACCCTCGGCTGCCAACTCTTCTTGGTCCAGTGATTTTGTCGGTCTCGACTGTTCCATAGACACAGAAAACAAGGGTATTTGGTATACCCATCTTGTTGCCTGAGCAGCATGCACAAGACCTTCAAGTCCCCACCCACTTGCCAACCATGGTCTTCATATTTAAGTTTACGAAGAACCAATTCCAAGTTCTCGTAGGTTTCCTTCAAGTGTACAGAATGGCCTACAGGTATAGAAGCGTAAAAACCGTTGTGGAGTAAAACTGCTTTGAGACTTCTTTTTGAAGAATCTATCAAAAGACGCCATTGCTCTGAATCATATTGGATTTTAAATTGACCCATCAGACCTTCGACATCGATGCAATAAACCAATTTGTCTTCCTGGGCGAAGTAAGGAATGAACTCCTTTTCACAATGTCTGAACCATGAAGATGACACTCCTGGCAACAATAAAATCCTGCTTTTCAGTCTTGATCCGAGTAACTCAGCGGCATCTTTGGGAAGATTCAAGTCTCTTACCAAATCATTCATCTCCTCCTGAGAAAACAATTTTGGTCTTGTATCATCTCCAAAGTCAGAACTTGATTCGTCATCTGGTGCAGGTATGACTTCACCTTCATCGGCGCTAGGTATCTCTTCCAAAGTAGCAGGGGGCTTGGGTACTGGTATATCTGTGCCATGGGGGATGGGTGATTGCTGAGTGAAGATTGAAGTATGAAATGGAATGCTTCCATTTGGAATTAAACCCTTTCACATTGCATGAACAAAAGTAACAGTCATCACTATGGTTCTTTTGCTCTTGCCATACCATAGGAATCCCATAACAGAAAGATTTTTTCTTACCCTTGAACCAGTTTCGGAGGTCCTCAACACACCGTTTGCACACTTTATGAGGCGCCCAAACTTTATCTTGATCTCCAATTTTTAGTCTAAAGTATGCAAAGTATACTTTTTTCACAAAGTCTGTAATATTCTGCTGTTGCTTCAACACTGTATATTCACCACAGATGAAACAGAAACTGTCTGGTGAATTAATACACTTTCGCGGAGCCATAACATAACGGTTGAAGAATGACGAGCTAACATGAATTGTGATGAAAAAGCGTGAACAGCCTAGAACCAAGAACCTGATGATGATTCGTGCACAAGTGTGGCATGCAGGAGAGAGCAGCTCTGTGTCTGTACATGAAATGTCACAGTGCTGGCCACGCCCCCTGCACTGACCGGAGATGCTGCTATCTGCCCTGTGTCTGCCTCCCACTGGATTCTTCAGGAAAGATTAACCCCTTCTACCATTAGAAGCACAGACTTAAAACTTGCTTAGCTTATGTATATATTGCTGGCCATCAGATATACAGTGCTATATTTTTTTTACATAACTCAGACAAACCCTTTAAAGTTTTTTTGGGCATTTTATATCTTAAATAATGTAAATTAATTAATAGTAATTTCTACTTTAAATTTGGTTAAAAACCCGTAATATAAAAAAGTACCAAATTTTTTTTTAAAATGATAAATTTGAAGACAATTTTGCATGTTGTGGCAAATCATGACATCTAGGAGTTTTTTCAATATTTTATTTGTTTTCAGCACACCAAAATACATGGAAATGAGATGAAAATAATCAAACAGCTTTTTAGTCGCAGACCTGTGAGTCAGACTGTGATCCTCAAGGTAGCTATAAATGTACCGTATATTGTGTCTTGAATGTTAGCTTTCAGATGCTGGAATTAAATTTCTGTCATCACTGCAATTACTGAAACTGAACACACAAATTCTGTGTGGTTTTGATTACTATATAATCTTGTTCAATTAATTTTGAAAACTCTGGACTACCCAAAGGGCTTGAGAGCTAAACATAACATTTTTCTCTCAATAAGAGAGAAAGAAAAGATAGACTGTTTAAAAGATTGTTGTTTGTTATGTTGTTAGTTCTTGCTGAACCAGCATACTGCTTAAAAACCAAATGTCACCAGGATCTGCTGTGCAGGACTTTGGGAGTTTACACAACATTATGGAGGGTTAGAGACTGGATGTTGGGTTCATGTCAGGGTTCCAAGTAATACTCCCAATGAAAGAAGACTCCGAGGCTTGAGTTTCTTCAAAGTTCCATTTTATTAGAGATGTCCTACCCAAAAGAAAGTCCAAGTCCCTGCCCAGTATATGTCCATCACATGATCCAATCAGCACCATCCAAAAATGGAGGTGCCTCCCATTCACCTCAACACAGCTGTGGGGTAAGGTGGCCTTGACTCTCTAAAAAAGAATGTTATTTTGACTATATCTCACCCATACTCCATACAATCCCCCCTCCCACTTTTCCACAGTAGAAAATGTGGCAGGCCTGAAGGCCCAAATGTAAAAGATGGCTTCCAGGTCTGACACTTCATTTTGCTGAAACTGGAATTTCAACAACTGAAAGTTCTAAGCTGCAGTAAAACACAACACGTTGAAGGCGGTCTCCCAGGGGATCAGGGACACAGAGCACTCTAGTGTCCTGGAAAATTAGGAAAAATTTTGCAGTTAATTGGCCACTCTGAGAACAGACTGTTAAGACTAGATGGCCCCTGAGCCCAATCTAGAAGCGCATGGTTATGTTTTGACTAGGATTGCCTTCCTTCAGGCAGAGACGGTGTGCAGTTTGGGAATATTTATCGAATTATGTCACTTGCTGAATGAGCAGGTGGCAGCCATGCTTAAAAGAGCCTTTGCACAGGTTTAGTTTGTATGCCAGTTGCATCTATTTGTGGATTGCGAGGTCATATTCGGAGTAGCTCATGCCATGTTTATCCCTGTTTGGATTATTGTAATGTGCTTTACATGGGACTGCCTGTGAAGAGTGTTTAGAAACTGTAACTGGTCCAGAATTCAGGGTCAAGGCACTTTTGGATATTTTTCCATATTCTTCCATGTAACACTTCTGTTTTGTAAGCTCTAATGGTTTCCAGAACAGTTTCAAGTTTTATTCAAGATGTTGCTTATTGGGTATGAAGCTCTATGTGGACAATGCCAGATTATTTCCAGGAGGCCTATTAAGGAAACCTGTTTATATGTTAACACTTGATTTATTGATTAAAAATGGCTTGATTCAGAAAATATGTCATCTTATTGTATGAGGTGGTATTATTTTTGCCAATTGTATTGTCCTTAGTTTTAATCCTATTTGCCAACTAGAGTTATTACTAAGAAGGGGACAGCTACTGTATATAAATTGCTTTCAAAGATTTATAGAATGAGGGACAACATAGTGTTAGTGTGAAAAATGCAGCAGATGTTAATTTGTTCCTTTCCAGTTAAGCCATAAATCTGAGTTGTGTCATTAATAAAAGCTTTGTCATCATAATCACATTTATTTTCCAGAGCGAGGGACAGGAGGCTCCAGTGAATAGTATTGACATGCCCATTTGGCCACGAGACTGGGATGAAGCTGAAGACACGCCTCTGTGCTCCACCTTTCTTCTCCACTTCATCTCAGTCCGGCTAAAAGACGAGACATATTTTTAACTTCTCCTGCGATTTCCATCTCTACTGGAACTTCCTTGCCTCTGCAGCCACCGTAGCTAGCTCTCTGCTCTAGCCTGTAAGTAGCTCTACATGGTTTTCCTTTCTAACCACCAGGGAGTGTTGCTTTGTATCCTTGGGATCGGAGAGAACACTGAGGTCGCGGCAGCCATTTCCGGCTTTGCCAAGCAGTGGTGCCGATCTCTCGGGGTTTTTATGTGATCGGGAGGCTAGAGGCTAGGGATTCCCAGCCCAGAGCCCCCGCCACAATCGCACCAATCTACTGGGAATGGCTTCAGTGGCTGGATTCGAGCCACGGAGAGCACGGAGCGCTGGGAAGAGCGCAAAGAATTTTTTTGGTTTTTGGTTTGAACTGTGAGTGCGCCGCAGAGCGGAGGAGAGTGTGCAAAGCGACCAGGCCAAGGCAAGCCTTGGCGGCAGCCCCCAAACACACCATTCTCAGTGCTGAGGCAGGGGCTGCCCAGAAGGGGAGAAAGCAGCATTCATCCAGTTTGTTTTCTCCTTAACTGTTGCAGCAGAAGAGAGTGAGAGCCAGGAGGATGCGCAAGGAGGGTGAGTAGTTATTTCTTTATTTTCCTTATTCCCCCACGTGGCCAAAATGGCGGAGGAGGCAGGGGGTCTCCCCCATGCTCCCCTCGGGAGGGACCTTCAACCAGGCAGCGACCCACTGCTTCTGCCAGGGCCCTTAAGGCTGCAAACCCCTGCCCCTCTCGTGCCACCCAGAGGAACGAACTGAGGAGGCGCAAGTTTCTCTCAAAGACCTTTTCCAGGTCTGAAAAACTGAGGGCCTTGCAAGGTAGGCTTAGTGCCTCTCCCCACCCCATTCCAGATCCCCATTGGGGGGGGGGTGAGTTCCAGCCTGGACTCCCTCCAGATTCCCCACAGAGATTTTGGGGGGAAAGGTCTCCTTCCCCTCCCCTTTCCTTGGAGGACCAGGATTGGACTTGGAAGATTCCTGTGCTCACATGTATCCTAGGGAGGATCAGGGCCTGCCTAGTGTAGCTCCCCAAGCTGGGGTAGCTCAGGAACCAGAGAATTCCGGCTGGGATTCTCTGGATGTAGATGATCTGCCAAGAGGGCTGCAAAATCTCATTGAAAGAGCAATTGCCTCTGGAATTGCGCATGGATTGTAGCAGCAGACTGCTCAGTCCTTAGCACCAGATCAAGGTGGGAATCCTAGGGCCAGCACATCCCAGGCTCGGCCTCCATCCAATCCCGTGAGCTGCCGTACCTCTCCTTCCTCATTAGTGAAGGTTCAGTAACAGGGGACAGACCCCAGAGAGATCCTGACCTGTCTGAGGATGAGGAGGATGACAAGCCGGAACTGGACTATTCCCCCCAAATTTAATCCGGTCTCTTCTATGCAAAGTGCATGCTACTGCACAGGTAGAACAGGAGGGGGGATAGATGTAGCTAGGGAGGGGACCAAAGAAGGCTCCTCAGATGGGCCTGCAGCAAAAAAGCCCCGGGGCCCAGTCTTTTCTGAACCCAAGGTGGTGAAGGAGGAGATTCCTGCTCCTCACCTCTTCCTGGAAGTAGTCAAGAAGCAATGAGAAAAGCCCACCACCTTCCCAAACTCTGGCAGTAATGACAGACGTTTTTATAACATTGAAACAGATTTTTCCCAAGCATTACAGTTACCAGCCGTGGACCCACCTGTGGTGGCCCTGGCATCGCTTGCATCCCTGGTGGCCAAGGACGTCACTGATAACCTTAAGGCAGATGACAGGAAGGTGGCGATGATCCTGAGGAAAACATTTCAGTCAGCGGCCTGGGCCATCAAGGCAGCAGCATTGGCTTCATTCTTCAATTGCACGGCGATCCTGTGGATGGAGAAGATCCAGGAATGCATTCCTCCAGAGGATGTGCGACTGCATCAGGATTTGAACAAGTTAGTGGCAGTGGTGCAGTTTTCGGCTGATGCCACACTAAATGTGATGAAGTTTGCTTCCAGGGCTATGGCGTCATCTGTGACTCCCGTCGCCTCCTCTGGCTCGGGGTGGCAGGTGGACAGCAAGTCCAAATGGCAGCTGGCATCGGCCGACTACATGGAGGGCTCCCTCTTTGAGGCAGCCCTGGAACCGCTCCTCGTGGAGGACAAAAACAAGAAAAAAGTCTTACCCATCTCAGCGAAGAAGGCGGAACAAAGGTCAACCCCGTTTTACTGCAGGCCCTTGTACAGGCCCCCGGAACAGGAGGCTCAGCAGAACAGATACTCTTTTCCCAGGTCATAGAGGACATCTGACCGCAACTTCAGTAGGGACAGATCCTGCTTCCAGTCTCAGAGTAAGCAGCCCTTTCGAGGGGGAGATGGGTGCGCCTACCGCTGGGGCAAATAGGTCGAACCCGACCCCACCCATTGGTGGTCACCTTGCTCTCTTCTCCGAGGCCTGGGCGAGAATTTCCTCTGACACCTGGATAATCAGCACTGTCTCACACGGGCTTCGGCTAGAGTTCCTCTCCATCCCCCCCCCCAACCACTTCCACACATTTCCCCCGGCACAAAATCTAGATAAACGCAGGCGGATGCATCAGGCCATTAAGCATCTGCTTGACATTGCCATGATAGAACCGTTCCCCTTGGACCAGGTGGGCCAGGGGTTCTACTCAAATCTGTTCCTCGTGCCGAAAGCTTCAGGGGGGTTGGAGAGATATTCTTGACTTGAAGCTCTTGAACCAACATCTGGTGTACCGCAGGTTCGAGATGGCCTCGCTTAAATCCATTCTAGCAGGCATAAGGGAGGGGGATTACATGGCTTCTATAAATCTCATGGGGGTTTATCTACATATTCCCATCCTCCCACGCCACCTGCGGTTCTCCTACCTGGGCCGCCACTTCCAATACTGGGCCCTTCCCTTTGGGTTATCCCCTGAACCTAGGTCATTCACCAAGATACTGGCGGTGGTGGCAGCCTACCTAAGGGGCTTTCCCATTAGGCTACATTGCTACCTGGATGACGTCCTCGTCCAGGGGGCATCCCCGGGTCAGACGAGGATGGACCTTTGGCAGGTCGTGGGCTGGGGTTCTCTGTCAACTTCGAAAAGAGTTCCCTCATCCCGTCAACTAGAATTCTCCATTTAGGGGTGGTCATAGACTCCCATGCAGGAAAGGTTTTTCTCTCCCCGGACCGCAGGGCCAGCTTGGTTAAGATGATTAACCATAGGGAGCATTATGTTCCCATAGCCTTTCTATCCAGCTTGTTGGGGAAACTCATATCCTGCATCGAGGTAGTACCATGGGCACGGTTGCACGCCAGGACTCTGCAGTGGCGACTCCTACCATTCCAGAGAGCCAACACCAGGAGCTCACTGGCCAAAGTTGAGGCCCCCGCTCAGGTACAGATTTCCCTCAAGTGGTGGCTGTCCCGAGCCTTGCTCAAGGGGTGCGAGTTCAGGGACCAGGAGCGCCTGGTTCTAACCACGGATGCCAGCCTGTTCAGCTGGGGGGGCGACCCTGGGGTCCCAGTTGGCACAGGGGCGGTGGTCCTGGCAGGAGCTCCAACACAATATCAACTGGCTGGAGCTCTGGGCGATCCATCTGATGCTTCGATATTTCCAGATCACTGTCGAGGGTCATCACGTCCTGGTACTCACCGACAATGTGGCAGCTAAGGCCCACATCAATCGGCAGGGCAGCACGCATCCCAGGGCACTGCACACCGAAGCGATGTCGCTGGGCAGCTGGGCTCAAAGACATCTGTGGTTGATCCGGGCAGAGCACATCATGGGGATCGACAACCATCAGGCCGACTGGCTCAGTCGAGAGACGGTGGACAACGGAGTGTGGAGCCTGTCTCAGAGCTGTTCCAGAGCATCTGCCAGAGGTTCAGACAGCCAGTAGTGAACCTCCTCGCCACTCCGGCCAACATCCAGCTTCCACAGTTCTTCTCTTGGTTCCCAGCTCGGGGAACGGAAGGAGTCGACACCCTTCGTGTAAGATGGCCAAGGGGACTTCTGTATGCTTTTCCTCCCCTCCCTCTCCTTCCCAGAGTAGTTCAGAAACTAGTCAGGGAGCAGGCAGAGGTCATCCTGGTGGCTCTTCACTGGCCGAGGAGACCCTGGTTCATGGACCTCAAGATCCTGTCAGTCCAGCCTCCATGGCGGATACTGGAGGGGGAAATAGAGCTGCACCAAGGGAGGCTGATGTACCTGGAATAATACTGGTTGCAACTAGCCATATGGAGATTGAGCGGGAGCACCTAAGGGGAGCTCAATTTTCTCTGCAGGTGATTAGAACCATAGAGGCCTCTCGCAGAAATTCGACCTCGAGGATCTATGACTCTACATGAGTGGCTTTCGTTTCCTGGTGCCAGGCAAAACGGATTGAGCCCACCAGCGCCTTGGTAACGCAGGTCCTGGAATTCATCCAGGACGGCCTAGACAAGGGTCTCGCCTGGGTGACTGTGCGCAGGCAACTAGCCGCCCTTGCCATGATCCTCCCATGCGAGGGCCCGGTTCCTCTCACCCAACTTTCTGAAGAGGTTCCTTCGGGGGGGTCTCCAACCTGCACCTCCCCAGTGGTGCATAGATTCCCCACGTGGAATCTTCCCACCGTGCTATGGGCTCTCATGGAGAAGCCCTTTGAGCCATTGGGAATGGTTAGCCTGAAATACCTAAAGGTGGTATTCCTAGTCACCATCACGTCGGCTAGAAGAGTGTCAGAGCTAGGAGCACTCTCCTCTAGGGGGGACTTGTGCATGTTCCACAACAACAGGGTCGTGTTGAGGTTGGACCCAGCCTTCCTTCCTAAGGTGGATTCCATATTCCACCATTCGCAGAAGCTTGTTCTCCCCGATTTCTGCCCTAATCCAGCTAGGGAATGGGAACAGCAGTGGCACCGGTTGGACATCAGACGGGCCCTGCGTATTTACCTGAAGCGGACAGTCTCCTTCTGGAGGTCAGAGGCACTCTTCCTATCTTTCCAACCGTCGTCTCAGGGTAGGAAGGTAACACCTTCCACCATTAGCCGCTTAGCCATATCCCTAGCATATGAATGCCAGAGGTTGCCGGTGCTGGCTGGCATCACGGCACACTCGATGAGGAGTGCTGCCACCTCGGTGGCCCCCCATAGAGGACATTTGTAGAGCGGCTACATGGGCATCCCCATCGCCGTTTATCCGTCATTACAGGTTGGATGCGTTCGCATCGGTTGATGCAGCGTTTGGGCGCAGAGTGCTACAGCAGGTTATTGCAGAGCATGAGTTCCCCACCCACGGGACTTAGCTTTGGTAGGTCCCATCCACTGGAGCCTCCTGTCCCTCGCTCCGGAAAATGGCAGTTGGTCTTACCTGAACTGCTATTTTCGGGGCTGGGACAGGAGGCTCCAGTTCCCGCCCTAGGTAGTATGATAGCTGGGGTAGTAGGAGTTCTCCTTTGTGCCTTGTTTTCAGGTCTGAGGGGAGCTCACTTCGATGAAGTGGAGAAGGAAGGGTGGAGCACAGAGGCATGTCTTCAGCTTCATCCCTGTCTCGTGGCCAAATGGGCATGTCAATACCATCCACTGGAGCCTCCTGTCCCAGCCCCAAAAATAGCAGTTCAGGTAAGACCAACTGCCATTTTGTCATGAATGTCTGCAAGAAGCAGTGGCAGATCTAGAAGAAGTATGTCAATTTTTTCTATTCTATTACCCTGGTGACATGAGATAATTTGTTAAGTATGCATGGCAAATTGCTGGGATGTATGAATGTGAAAAATTATTGCATATTTAAAGAAAGCATATGATAAGGCAAATAGACTTGAATTATACAGTGTTTTGCATGAATATGGAATTTAAGGTTGGCTGCTGAATGTGATAATACAGTGAAAATAAAGCATGTGTAAGGAATAATTAATATTTGAGCAATGAAATAAACTTCTGTATGTTCCCCTAGGTTGTTTAATATGTTTGTACCAGAGGTGGGTTCCGGCTACTGCTACTGTCGGTTCGCTCAGGGACATGCACGGGCGCTTGATGCGCAGTACTAAAAAAATGCTTCTGTGCATGCGCCGCTGAGAGAAATGGTTCAGAGGCATGGCAGGCCAAACTGGTCCGAATCGGTAGGAACCTAGCTCTGGTTTGTACATATATGATTAAGGAAAGCTTGTGGTTACGTGAGGGATGATTTGGTTGTATGCATGAAAGTTCATAATAAATGCAGGAATGTAATCAGGAATTTTGTTGTTGTTGTTAGTTGCAAAGTCATGTCCGGCCCATCATGACTCCATGGACAACATTACTCCAGGCCCTCCTGTCCTATAATCAGGAATGTAATACATAAATAAAATTAGACTAAAAGAATAAGTATTAATTTACTTTGATGTTGTTTCTTAACATCCAATTTGGTGCAGTGGTTCAGCTGCTGGTCTAGATACCAGGAGATTGTGAGTTCTATTCTTGTGTTAGGCATGAAAACTAGCAAGTGACTTTGGGCCAGTCACTGTCTCTTAGTCCAACCCACCTCACAGGTTGTTGTTATGAAGGAAATAGAAGAAGGAAGGAATATTATGTATGACTTGCATTACTTATAACAGGAGTGTCAAACTTGATTTCATTGAGGGACGCATCAGGGTTGTGTTTGAACTTGGCGGGGGAGGGGTGTATGACCAAAGTGTCGGGGGTTCCTCACTTGTTTCAGGGCACCTGTGGTAGCCTGAGTGCTCTGCCAGGGTGGCCCCACAGGCCAGATCTAAGGATTCACTTACCTTCCTTATCAGTTCGCAAATGTGAGCCCTCATCTGTATATGTGTACCACCTTCTGCGCATGCGCAGTACTTGCGCAGTATGTTGGGGTGGGTAGGCAGAGCCTCCCGCAGTTGCCACTACCAGTTCGCCCAAACCAGAGAGAACCTGCTGAATATCACCTCTGATGCTGATGATACCCAAATTTACTTCTCTACGCCAGCCTCCAGGCCATCTGAATTATGCTGTAGATGTCCCAGTGCCTTTGGCTTTAGATGGGGTGGCACTGCCTCAGGCAGAACTAATATGCAATCTGTGGTTCTTCCTAAATCCATTTCTCCTGTCGATAAAGCAAAGGACAACCATTGCTAAGAGGCCCTTTGCACACTTTGGGGTTGCACACCAGTTTTGCCCTTTCTGGACCTGGAGGCCTTCCTCGCTGTCACTCATGCCCTTGTGATCTCACATCTGGATTAATAAATGCTTTGTACATGGGATTGCCCTTGAAGGGCTTTCAGAAGCTTCAGCTGGTGCAGGGAGTTGCAGCATGGCGTCAATGAGCCAATGGAAGTTAGTGGTGCCACTTATTTGGTACATGTAAAACAGTATTTTATGAGTTGCATTGGTTGCCAGGTAGTGGTTGCACTTTTAAAGCCTTCGTGGCTTGACACTGGGTTACCTGAGGGACTCTCTCCAGTTTTTTCTGTCTGATCCAATAGGATGGGTGTGCTTCAGGTCCCATTGACTAAAGAATGTGGGTTGGTGGTGTCTAGGAGGTGCACCTTTTCTGTGTAGGCACCTGCCCTGTGGAACATTCTCCTTTCAGAGATTAGGATGGGCTTGACCCTGCTAATCTTTGGGAAGGCACTAAAGTCCTGGCACCCTGACTGGTGAAGGGGCCTATTTTCCAGCTGTATTAGTGGCTATTGATTTTGATATTTATTCAGTTGCTGTGTACTTTAATTTTTTGCATTTGGAATTTTAATCATTTTGCCTTTTAGTTTAAAGTTGTTCACCACCAGAGTCACTTTTTGAGATGAGTGGCATGTTTATCTCTTATCTCTTTCCATGAATTTCCAATTTTAGAAGAAAATGGTAGATGGTAGATGCAATACATTAAAAGCGGTAATTTCATCTTCCATGCATACAAGAATTTCTGTCTATATGTGCCTCAGGGGTAGAGCAAAATATACCAGGTTTGTTGTACATATAGGAAAAGCTGTCTATCTGAAACTATAAATGCATATAATCAGTGTACTGATGATGTGAACCAATGGAACAGCTTTCCTTCAGAAGTTGTGGGAGCTTCATCACTGGAAGCTTTCAAGAAGAGACTGGACTGCTATTTGTCAGAAATGGTGTAGGGTTTCCTGCTTGGGGGTGGGGTTGGACTAGAAGACCTACAAAGTTCCTTCCAACTCAGTTAATCTGTTAGTCCCCTGATACTGATAACATATGAAGAACGGTTGCAGGAACTGGGTATGTCTAGTTTAAGAGAAAGAAGGACTAGGGGAGACATGGGAGCAGTGTTCCAATATCTCAGGGGTTGCCACAAAGAAGAGGGAGTCAAACTATTCTCCAAGGTACCTGAGAAGCAATGGGTGGAAACTAATCAAGGAGAGAAGCAACTTAGAACGGAGGAGAAATTTCCTGACAGTTAGAACAATTAATCAGTGGAAAGTTTGCCTCCAGAAGTTGTGAATGCCCCAACGCTGCAAGTCTTTGAGAAGATGTTGGATAGCCATCTATCTGAAACAGTATAGGGTTTCCTGCTTAGGCAGTGGGTTGGACTAGAAGACCTCCAAGGCCCCTTCCAACTCTACTATTGTATTGTATTGTATTGCACTGTACCCCATCCCATGCTGTCAAATGACCATGTCCAGTGATTTCTTGTAGATGTTAAAGAGGAGAGTCAAGAAACCCAAGTCCCGAGTTACCCTGAATATTTTAATTATTATTGCTAGCTATTTGATATCATTTCTCATTCCATTTCACGGTAGTACACAGTAATTTATCTTCCAAATCTCTGTACAATATTTTTCCCCAAATTAAAACTATGAATCACGGTCCCTAATTTTAAGAACTAGCTACCAAACATTGAACTCCAATATAGTTATACTTGTAAAAAACAAAAATATTTTTTTAGCATTGAGAGAAATGTCATATTTTAATTCTCTTGGTAGAGTAAACTTAAGCAATCAGATTGTTTGTATATTAAAACAATGATAGATTTTCATTCTTATTATTTTGCTGCTACAAATATTCATGAGATGAAACTGTGGCTGCAACTAAGATAATGGCTTCCCACCAGTTTCTTGGATACAATTTAAAGCTATATCATGTACATTTTTATTCAGTGCTCTGATCAATGGAAGTTTTCAATTTTATCTCCAATTTTATCAACTACAGGTTTACAAAGAATCTCTCCCCTGATAAAATCAACTTGAGCACCCTCAAAGGGCAGGGGCAGTTGACGAACCTAGAACTGGATGAAGAAGTTCTGCAGAATTTGCTGGATCTGCCCACCTGGCTAGCCATCACTCGAGTTTTTTGCAATAAGGCCTCCATCAGGGTAAGCCAAAATTTCCATAACTATTAATATATTTAGTATTTTCCTATCTTAATCATTTTTCGGATTTTTTTTTATTTGGATGTAAAAGTTCCTCTGACTTTTTCTACTAATATAATAATAATTGGCCAAAACAGAATCAAGTTTTGAATCCCAGATGCTTCAGAAATAATAGCATAAGCGCTCTGATTACATTCAGTTTTAAATTGATTGCCAGTTTCCTGTTAGGCTCCACATCTTAGTATCAATCAGAAAAGAGCTGGAAGGGACCTTGGAGGTCTTCTAGTCCATCCCCCTGCTCAAGCAGGAGATCCTTTACCATTTCAGACAAGTGATTATCCAGGCTCTTCTTAAAAACCCCCAGTGATGAAGCATCCACAAGGTCTGAAGACAAGCTGTTCCATTGGTTAATTGTCTTCACTGTTAGGAAGTTTCTCCATTCCAGGTTGTTTCCCTCCTTGATCAGTTTCCATTCATTGTTTCTTGTCCTGCCCTCTGGTGTTTGGAAAATAATTTGACCCTATCATCTTTGTGGCAGCCTCTCAAATACTAGTATCATGTTCTCCCTAGTCCTTCTTTTCTCTAGACTAGCCAAACGCAAATCCTGCAATCGTTCTTCATATCTGAAACTTAGTTTCATACATAATTAGAGAGATTATATTTTGTGGTCATACTTGTGCATTGATATAAAGAACACTGTGTTCTCTTCTTGAAAAAATACTGTAGGCTTCCTCTGGAATAAAATTAATTTTTCACTTGATGTGAGCAAGTAATCATTTAAGCACCATTAGGATTGGTGTTAGGGCTAGAAGCTTCATGAAAAATGAATTGAAAGATTTATTAATTTTAAAAAAAGAATAGCTCTGATCTTTTTCTGCTGGAGTAGCAAAATCAAGTCTACCTGCTGTGTTTTCTTCAGATGAGGATTAATAATTGAAACATTTTAGGGGAAAAATTAATTTGTAACTTCAGAATTATCTACTCAGTTCAGTTACATGTACAGATAAACTATTTGGGTAATGAAGAAAACTGTTTTTGTGTGTATATTTTTGTTTGTTTATCTTCTGTAACTGTTATGTTTCTCATATGCACTCTTTCCTGGCACAAGGTCAATACACTTGCTGATAAATTAATATAGTTTATTTGTTCACAGAGCTATGTTCAAACAAGTTACAGTAATAAATGATTGCTCCATATTTAAGGGCACATACGAATTTCTTATGCAATGGGCTCAGGACCCAACTTTTAGTAAATGTAGGGAAGACGTACATGACAAAACAAAATTATGATTGCAACAGAATATATTTTAGATTCTCTGCTATCTTCATTTTCACTGCTGTTACATAAACCAGTGGCAAACAATAAAAAATAATATTGCAATAAGTTATCAGTTTGGCTTATATGACCATATCTTATTTACCTGGAAATTAATTGCATTTATTTACTAATGTTTTCTGCCAAAATTATCTTTTCCTTTGTTTGGAAGAAGATTAGTAACTAGTAAATATACTATAAATATACCATATGTACTGGAAAAGAAAGGGAAGAACAGGATAAAAATGAGCTTTCGCTGGTTTTAAAATGTTATTCTCTGATTGGAGTTTTAGTGCTTAGCAAACTTTTAAAGCAGTGGTCCCTAATCTTTTGGGCACCACGGACCAGTTTTGTGGAAGACAATTTTTCCACAAATTGTCCTTGGAGGGTGGGTTGCTTACTTGTGTACTGTGACCTGCTCACCTCCTAATAGACCAGAGGTGGGCTGCTGCTGGTTCAGCCTGGATCAGGTGAACCGGTAGCAGCAATGAGAGGCTCCACCCACACTCCCAGACCTCATGCACGAGTGCGTGTGGGAGCACACCCAAACCGGTAGTTAAAAAATTAGCAACGCACCTCTGTAACAGACCATGGACTGGTACTGGTCCATGGCCCGGGGGTTGCAGATTCCTGTTGTAAAGGATAATGTTTTGTGAACTTCATTACATGTCCAATGCTATGTGAAATTTGTAATAATTCACACGTAGGAGAATTCGGATAGGATTATTTGTGATCTTTAGAGGCAAGCTAGGAAGAAAGACTGCTTGAGGAAGGAGAAAGATTTTTCACACCTGCTTACTTTTCTCTGGTGGGAATAGTATCCCATAAGCAATTTGCTGATTGAGCAACCATAATAAAACTACCTGTATGTGTATGGTTGTGTTGACGGGGCCACAGATGTTTTATATAATATATTGCTTTGAATATCTCCTTAGAGCAGTGCACTCCAAAATCCTTATGATTTGGACATAACTAATTAGGTGTTCTAGATTGTGAATTTGTAGGGTAGCGCCTTGAGGCATAGCCATCAAATTCACCTAACTCCATCTATTGTCTGAAGTGGCTGCATCATTTCCCCTGATAGAAGGGGCTGACATTGCTGATATGTCAGAAATGTTTTAATTAACATAATCTATAAATAATGCTATTTTTGTCTTAAATGTATGTTTGACAAAGTACTAGTAAGCATAAAAGTTCACAGCACAAAATATTGCTTTATTTCCTTCAGCTGACCTGTATTTGTATGAAGAGCATTTAATAAGGAATGGTTTTGTATTTAATGGCTGTGTATTTCCATGCAGAAAATTTTGTCATGGCATTTTTCAGAGCAAATATTTGCTAGAACTGATCTTGTTAGTATCACCCTAAACCTAATTAATTCTTGCAGCATTTCCTATTTATTTAACATTAGTTATGTTGTTTCAGATTCAGTGGACTAAGCTGAAGACTCACCCAATCTGTCTGGTAATGGCCTTGTTTATCTCCTGTTTATCTGTTAGTAACAATTTGTAATCTAGTTTATGTATTTAAAAAGCATTTATTTTTAAACCTAAAAATAAGTATAGATAATACTGTCATTGGTCTTCGTATAGATCCATTATATTGTAAGCATAATTCTGTGTAATTTCTGTGATGAACATATAAATGTTGGACGTAATTAAGCTAGTTGTAAAATACATTGATCTTTCTCTTAGGTTTTCAGCATTGTTGTTTTTGTAAGCCCTTTTTGCAATCATAAGAATCCAGTTTTGAGTGGAAACCATGTATTCTGCTGTCCTAAGCTACATCTGATATTTGTGTGTTTGTGTGTGTGTGTGTGTGTGTGTGTGTGTGTGTGTGTGTGTATGTATGTTGCATTTATGCTGATAAATAAATAAAGGGAGACTAGTATAGATCTATTTCAAACTATTTAGCTTAGTGGCTAACACAACTGCCTAATATGTAATACAGCACAGGTTCAAATCCCAGTAAGGGTATAGCTAGCTGATGAGAGCTAAATAGCTTGAAATAGATCTATACTAGTCTCTCTTTATTTATTTATCAGCACAAATGCAACACAAATGTAATAAAAAGGCAACAGTAAAAATAATGGTTTTCTGTCTGGATGGTCTCTTGTGATGAGCCGATAGACAGAGAAAGGAAGCAGTATGCTTCCTTCCATATTTGGGCATACCAGGGGTTGTGACACAAAATACATACATACATACATACATACATACATACATACATACATACATACATACATACAAGTAGACTCACTATACGTTTATTGTGGGAATGAATTGGAAAAACATTTGAAAGAAAATTAGGCCAATGGCATTGTTTGGGTTAATTAAAATGTTCAGATTTAGAACAAAGTTCTTTATATATCTTCATAATTAATCTGCAATTCCTTACCACCGAGATGGTAATGATTGCTAAATTAGATGACTTCAAAAGAAGATAAGATAAATTAATAGAGAAGAAGTTTAATGAGAGCTATTCATATTGGAGACAGTATGTCTCCAAATACAGGTTGCAAGGGAACAGTGGGAAAAGACATATGTCTTAGTTTCCTGATTGTGAGCAAGCCAGATAAACCAGTTTGGCTGCTATGAGAAACAAAATGCTGAACTAAGATGGGCTTTGGCCTGATTCAGCAAAGCTATTTTTATGTTATTAATGACCTAATATAAAGGCCCT